>NW_026606677.1:2500-7500 GCF_029890125.1 Rhinichthys klamathensis goyatoka
AGTGTGTGTCGAGCGTCAGACGAAATGAGTGTCGAGCGTCAGACGAAACGAGTGTGTGCCGAGCGTCAGACGAAACGAGTGTGTGTCGAGTGTCAGACGAAACGAGTGTGTGTCGAGCGTCATCATAAACGAGTGTGTGTCGAGTGTGTGTCGAGCGTCAGACGAAACGAGTGTGTGCCGAGCGTCAGACGAAACGAGTGTGTGTCGAGTGTCAGACGAAACGAGTGTGTGTCGAGCGTCATTAAAGAGTGTGTGTCGAGTGTGTGTCGAGCGTCAGACGAAACGAGTGTGTGTCGAGCGTCAGACGAAACAAGTGTGTGTCGAGCGTCAGACGAAACGAGTGTGTGTCGAGCGTCAGGCGAAACAAGTGTGTGTCGAGCGTCAGACGAAACAAGTGTGTGTTGAGCGTCATCATAAACGAGTGTGTGTCGAGCGTCAGACGAAACGAGTGTGTGTCGACCGTCAGGCGAAACGATTGTGTGTCGAGGCTCATACGAAACGAGTGTGTCGAGCGTCAGACGAAACGAGTGTGTGCCGAGGGTCAGACGAAACGAGTGTGTGTCGAGTGTCAGACGAAACGTGTCGAGCGTCATCATAAACGAGTGTGCCGAGCGTCATCATAAACGAGTGTCGAGCGTCAGACGAAACGAGTGTGTGTCGAGCGTCAGACGAAAAGAGTGTGTCGAGCGTCAGACGAAACGAGTGTGTCGAGCGTCAGACGAAACGAGTGTGTGCCGAGGGTCAGACGGAACGAGTGTGTGTCGAGTGTCAGACGAAACGAGTGTGTGTCGAGCGTCATCATAAACGAGTGTGTCGAGCGTCATCATAAACAAGTGTGTCGAGCGTCAGACGAAACGAGTGTGTGTCGAGCGTCAGACGAAAAGAGTGTGTCGAGCGTCAGACGAAACGAGTGTCGAGCGTCAGACGAAACGAGTGTGTCGAGCGTCAGACGAAACGAGTGTGTGTCGAGCGTCAGACGAAACGAGTGTGTGTCGAGTGTCAGATGAAACGAGTGTGTGTCGAGCATCATCATAAACGAGTGTGTCGAGCGTCATCATAAACGAGTGTGTCGAGCGTCAGACGAAACGAGTGTGTTGAGCGTCAGACGAAACGAGTGTGTCGAGCGTCAGACGAAACGAGTATGGCGAGCATCATCATAAACGAGTGTGTGTCGAGCGTCATCATAAACGAGTGTGTGTCGAGCATCAGACGAAACGAGTGTGTGTCGAGCGTCATCATAAACGAGTGTGTGTCGAGCGTCATCATAAACGAGTGTGTGTCAAACGTCAGACGAAATGAGTGTGTGTCGAGCGTCAAGGCGAAACGAGTGTGTGTCGAGCGTCATCATAAACGAGTGTGTGTCGAGCGTCATCATAAACGAACGAGTGTGTTGAGCGTCATCATAAACGAGTGTGTGTCGAGCGTTATCATAAACGAGTGTGTGTCGAGGGTCAGACGAAATGAGTGTCGAGCGTCAGGCGAAACGAGTGTGTCGAGCGTCAGACGAAACGAGCGTGTGTCAAGCGTCATCATAAACGAGTGTGTGTCGAGTGTGTGTCGAGCGTCAGACGAAACGAGTGTGTGTCGAGCGTCAGACAAAACGAGTGTGTGTCGAGTGTCATCATAAACGAGTGTGTGTCGAACGTCAGACGAAACGAGTGTGTCGAGCGTCAGACGAAACGAGTGTGTGTCGAGCGTCAGACGAAACGAGTGTGTGTCGAGCGTCAGACGAAACGAGTGTGTGTCGAGCGTCAGGTGAAACGAGTGTGTGTCGAGCGTCATGCGAAACGAGTGTGTGTCGAGCGTCATCATAAACGAGTGTGTGTCGAGCGTCATCATAAACGAGTGTGTGTCGAGCGTCATCATAAACGAGTGTGTGTCGAGTGTCAGACGAAACGAGTGTGTGTCGAGCGTCATCATGAGCGAGTGTGTGTCAAGCGTCATCATAAACGAGTGTGTGTCGAGTCAGACGAAACGAGTGTGTGTCGAGCGTCATCATAAACGAGTGTGTGTCGAGCGTCAGGCGAAACGAGTGTGTGTCGAGCGTCAGACGAAACGAGTGTGTGTCGAGCGTCAGACGTGTGTGTGTCGAGCGTCAGGCGAAACAAGTGTGTGTCGAGCGTCCGACGAAACGAGTGTGTCGAGCGTCATCATAAACGAGTGTGTGTCGAACGTCAGACGAAACGAGTGTGTGTCGAGCGTCAGACGAAACGCGCGTGTCGAGCGTCAGGCGAAACGAGTGTGTGTCGAGGGTCAGACGAAACGAGTGTGTGTCGAGCGTCAGACGAAACGAGTGTGTGCCGAGCGTCAGACGAAACGAGTGTGTGTCGAGCGTCATCATAAACGAGTGTGTGTCGAGCGTCATCATAAACGAGTGTGTGTCGAGTGTCAGACGAAACGAGTGTGTGCCGAGCGTCAGACGAAACGAGTGTGTCGAGTGTCAGACGAAACGAGTGTGTGTCGAGCGTCATCATAAACGAGTGTGTGTCGAGTGTGTGTCGAGCGTCAGACGAAACGAGTGTGCGTCGAGTGTCAGACGAAACAAGTGTGTGTCGAGCGTCAGGCGAAACGAGTGTGTGTCGAGCGTCAGGCGAAACGAGTGTGTGTCGAGCGTCAGACGAAACAAGTGTGTGTCGAGCGTCATCATAAACGAGTGTGTGTCGAGCGTCAGACGAAACGAGTGTGTGTCGAGCGTCAGACGAAACGAGCGTGTCGAGCGTCAGACGAAACGAGCATGTCTCGACCGTCAGGCGAAACGATTGTTTGTCGAGCGTCATAGGAAACGAGTGTGTCGAGCGTCAGACGAAACGAGTGTGTGTCGAGTGTCAGACGAAACGAGTGTGTCGAGCGTCATCATAAACGAGTGTGCCGAGCGTCATCATAAACGAGTGTCGAGCGTCAGACGAAACGAGTGTGTGTCGAGCGTCAGACGAAAAGAGTGTGTCGAGCGTCAGACGAAACGAGTGTGTCGAGCGTCAGACGAAACGAGTGTGTGCCGAGGGTCAGACGAAACGAGTGTGTGTCGAGTGTCAGACGAAACGAGTGTGTCGAGCGTCATCATAAACGAGTGTGTCGAGCGTCATCATAAACAAGTGTGTCGAGCGTCAGACGAAACGAGTGTGTCGAGCGTCAGACGAAAAGAGTGTTTCGAGCGTCAGACGAAACGAGTGTGTCGAGCGTCAGACGAAACGAGTGTGTCGAGCGTCAGACGAAACGAGTGTGTGTCGAGCGTCAGACGAAACGAGTGTGTGTCGAGCGTCAGACGAAACGAGTGTGTGTCGAGTGTCAGACGAAATGAGTGTGTGTCGAGCATCATCATAAACGAGTGTGTCGAGCGTCATCATAAACGAGTGTGTCGAGCGTCAGACGAAACGAGTGTGTCGAGCGTCAGACGAAACGAGTGTGTCGAGCGTCAGACGAAACGAGTATGTCGAGCATCATCATAAACGAGTGTGTGTCGAGGGTCATCATAAACGAGTGTGTGTCGAGCATCAGACGAAACGAGTGTGTGTCGAGCATCATCATAAGCGAGTGTGTGTCGAGCGTCAGACGAAACAAGTGTGTGTCGAGCGTCATCATGAACGAGTGTGTGTCGAGCGTCATCATAAACGAGTGTCGAGCGTCAGACGAAACGAGTGTGTGTCGAGCGTCAGACGAAAAGAGTGTGTCGAGCGTCAGACGAAAAGAGTGTGTCGAGCGTCAGACGAAACGAGTGTGTCGAGCGTCAGACGAAACGAGTGTGTCAAGCGTCATCATAAACGAGTGTGTCAAGCGTCAGACGAAACGAGTGTGTCGAGCGTCAGACAAAACGAGTGTGTGTCGAGCGTCAGACGAATCGAGTGTGTGTCGAGCATCAGACGAAACGAGTGTGTGTCGAGCGTCATCATAAACGAGTGTGTGTCGAGTGTGTGTCGAGCGTCAGACGAAACGAGTGTGTGTCGAGCGTCAGACGAAACGAGTGTGTGTCGAGCGTCAGACGAAACGAGTGTGTGTCGAGCGTCAGACAAAACGAGTGTGTGTCGAGCGTCAGACAAAACGAGTGTGTGTCGAGCGTCAGACGAATCGAGTGTGTGTCGAGCATCAGACGAAACGAGTGTGTGTCGAGCGTCATCATAAACGAGTGTGTGTCGAGTGTGTGTCGAGCGTCAGACGAAACGAGTGTGTCGAGCGTCAGACAAAACAAGTGTGTGTCGAGCGTCAGACGAAACGAGTGTGTGTCGAGCGTCAGACAAAACGAGTGTGTGTCGAGCGTCAGACAAAACGAGTGTGTGTCAAGCGTCAGACGAATCGAGTGTGTGTCGAGCGTCAGACAAAACGTGTGTGTGTCGAGCGTCATCATAAACGAGTGTGTGTCGAGCACCATCATCAACGAGTGTGTGTCGAGCGTCAGACGAAACCCAGTAAACGCTGTCGTGTTCGCTAGCGTTCGGATGCTGGTGTTTGGGAACACACTCGAGTGTGTGTGTGCGTTAGACGCTTCTGGAGGAATTACACCACATCACTCATATCTTGTTGAAACCAGTATTTTACCGTTATTTGACTATGGTGATGTAGTACATACAGGTGAAACTCGAAAGATTAGAATATCGTGCAAAAGTTCATTTATTTATATATATATATTAGTTTCACCTTTTAAGTTTAATTACTGAAATAAATGAACTTTTGCACGATATTCTAATGTTTCGAGTTCCTCCTGTAGGAACGCACATGAAGGTGTTTTAGAAGAATTAGATGTTATTAGACTGATGACTAACGCATCACTGTATTCCCTGTTAGATTGGACTTCATTACATAGTAGACGTTAAACACACTGGTTTATTATTATTTATAAAGTAATGTCATATTCAACCGGATCATCTAATCATATTCGTTTGATTATCGCTAGAATTTTTTTTTTTTTTTTTTTTTTTGCTGCTCCAAATAATTGGAATTGAAATTGAAAAGAAACTATTAGGGAATGTTTTATCACATTTGAATGTGTGTGTGTGTGTGTTGGTGTG
>NW_026606677.1:15000-35000 GCF_029890125.1 Rhinichthys klamathensis goyatoka
CCCACAACAGAACACATTTGTACCATTATCAGGGTTCGTTCAAGGTGCTTAAAGTACTTGAATTTGACTTTTTGAAATTTTAAGTCCTGGAAAACCTTTGAAAATAGCCATATTTACAAAGAGGTACTTGAAAAGTGCTTGACTTATTTAAATACAATATATATGAAGTTACATTTTTCAGAAAAAACACAAATGCAATCTTTTCACGCAAAATGAACAATTTTGCAATTTGTTGAGGTCAATCTGTAAAGAAAGACTACACGCCTGTGCACTAGACTTTTATGCAATATAATATCTGACCTTTGTTCGCAGTGTACCACACTACATTGTCAAATTTAAAACATTTATTAACAACAACATAAAGTGCTTATAATATAATATAACGCCGACCGAACGTGACATGGGGGCGTGGCCGCATCGACGATTCCATTTTTTAATTCGAAGTTCGAGATTGTGACTTAATTTCGGTTGATTTCAATTTAAATTGAAATCGTGACATCCTTAATGATGATGTTTGGCGAACTTCACATAAGTAGATATACCATACGGCTTCTGTCAAGATGATTTATGACCCTATGATTGACAGGTGGGCGGGGCTAACCTTTGACCTTCCGGAGTGTGTCCCGGAGGTCGCTTTGATCTAGGGATGACCCTTTGACCTATCGATCGATCAAGTTGACAGTTGTGTTTGATCCGGGGTATGCCGGCTGTCTTTGATGTGGGTGTATAATCATTTATTTTGACAGTTGTCTTTGCCCTATTGCCCTTTCTATTATACGTCAAGTTGACAGTTGTGTTTGATCTGGAGGTATTATAGAATAAAACATTGAAGCGGTGTGCAATAAATAAAATCATCTTACTTTATCAGACGTTCCCCAAAGATGTTCCTCCGACTCCCTCTCTCTCACCGGCCTTTTTTCATGACAGCCATGGTCACTGCATCTGTGTGTGTGTGTGTGTGTGTCTATGTGTGTATGTGTAAGAAATGGGTGATATCATCGGCAATAAATTACTTTAGACCTCTCTGAATCCTGAAAACCTCTAAGTCAGAGGGGCCCGGGCGCGCGCTTATCTGTGTGTGTGTGTGTGTGTTACATGATACCCCTCCAAGTGAGGACAATATGTATCATATATTTCACACTAAAGTTGAAAAACATCATGCTCTATATAAATGAAATGGTTAAAATTTACATCTAGTAATTTACAAATATATTATTTCACACTAACTTAAGTTGAACAACATTCTTCATTTAAAAGTATATTAATAAAATGCTTTTATCGTTCATTTTTTAAATAAATAACTAAAGTTATTATTTTAGATAAAAATCATCTTACTTTTTTCAGCCAGTCGACGAAGATGTCCATACATTTTAAGTTGAAAAGATCCCACAAGTAATTATCTCTCCCCCTCGCTTGTCAGGCATGCATTGTCTGTGTGTGTGTGTGTGTGTGTGTGTGTGTGTGTGTGTGTGTGTGTGTGTGTGTGTGTGTGTGTGTGTGTGTGTGTGTGTGTGTGTGTGTGTGTGTGTGTGTGTGTGTGTGTGTGTGTCTTTTCAGTGGTCAGAACGAGACATTGCATGTGTTCGATTAGTGTTAATCTTATTTCATAGTATAATCATTAAAAGTTTAAATTATATCTTTTAAAAATACAAGATATTTTAAATTAAATTAATTCATAAAACAAATATGCTACATCGTGGAAAAACGTGACTATATTTTTTATTTATCAGGGTACATGTAAAGAACTTTGAAATTTGGGGCTCTCACAAGTCATCTCACACATTGTATGAAATGTTCAATAATTCCTCAAGTAGTATCTGTGCGAAAATCACCACATAGGCATAATCGTAAAAGTTTAAATATTTTAAAATGAAAAGATGGTTTAAATGAACTCTTTATAGTTTTAATACATTCGTATCTTCTATTTATCTTTTAGAAGATTACTGTAAGGATTTTGTTTAACGGTGACCTAAAGTATAATTTTTATTAATATAGCCATAATGATTTTTGTACTGTAACAGCATATTCTAGTGTACACCTAAAACACGAACATCACAGAAAACTGCATTTTTACATTTTCAAAATAAATATATAAAAATAAGTAATTTAATATAATTTCTAAGGTGTTTTGCGGCTCCATAAAATCTCTATTTTAAAATTAAATTATTATAAATAAAGTATATAACTCAATGAATAATAACACATATGCTACTAAAATGTATTCATGCAAATTAAACATAGTTTTATCTTAATTAATATATTTATAAATATAAATATATATATAAATTACATCTATAATTATAAAGAAAAACTCCTTACATTTTCATAGAACTGAAGAAGTAGTAGAATCTAGATCTATGCAATGATAAAAAACAATTCAAAAAGCAAATAGTTTAAGTTGTGATAAACAAACAAAGCCCTCCCAGATCCTTCAGTGATAAGCTACAGGGTGAGATGAAGCTTCAGACCCGCACAGAGACGGAGGAGTTACAGGCCAGATGAGCCTCTGGGGCACAATTATGTCACAGCGTATGCAATGCTAGTCTGCTTTTCATAGGTTTATTCAAATTAAATTCATTTAAAAGTATAATCTTAAAAGTTTAAATTAGATCTTTTAAAATTAAAAGACTGTCTAAATCAAATCTTTAAAGTGTTATTAAAATCATATCTTCTATTTATCTTCTTAGAAGACTTCTGTATGATATAAGTGATTTGCATAAAGGTATTATTTTTACTAAACATCGTTTGTTCAAAAAATCAAATAAAAATGTTATAAATCAAGAACTGTCCTTTGGCATCTTAGATCTTATTTCAAATAGCATGCGACATGAAACATGTTGTAAAAGTTTGTCACAATGTTTTTGTTTTAAAAGAAATCACAGGACTCTACATTGCTCTTATTTAGATTAAGTTGTATCATTTAGAAAATCACCACACATTTTCAGAGACGCTGCATAAGTAAAGTTTGTCTTGAGCGAATATTTTAATTTTACTCGTCTTAATTCAAAGCATGATCTTACTTTTTCTGCTGCGGCTATGACCTATTGTACGTATAAGATATATCATATTTACTTTTCTTGCATCTCTCAAACTATCCTTATTCATTGTGGAAGCACACAGGGTGAAACCCTTCACTGAGAATATACTATCGGTTATCTACTCAAAATATATGTAGAATTTTCAAATGCTAGCATTTGTTGATGCGACAGGCTGTCTGTTGGCCGCATGAACAGCCTTTGGGGAGAGTTGATGAGACTATAGCAGAAAGCATGCCCCCTTTGACCTCCTCGATTCAAACGCATAGTGCTCTCTAGCGCCACGCTTTTTCAAATGCGTGTTGCAACTACGGTAACCGTTATGTGCCAAGAAGCTACGACATGTCATCCAATAGCACTTCATCGAGTTTAACTATACACGTTCTACCGCTATGCTGCCTATTTAATGAATTACACAACCACGGAATGAAAAAGCTTGTAATTTAGACCGTAACATTGACTTACCTGTCGAGAAGAAAGCAGGCAACTTCTCCTTCATTAGCTCTATCCACCTGGGAAAAGCTATCCCGATATTTACCCTCGTTTTGAATTTGCCGGACACGTTTCACTTTAAAAAAAAATTTTTTTAAGCTTTATTATGGGATTGGATTATGAAGTGCCGTGCAATCTTTCAAATTTGCCGGGGGAGTGACACTGACCTCCTTGTGCCCCTTTCAGATAGTTTCAGTCAGCCGGCTCTGAACGAAAACGTGTTGTAGAAACGCGTTGAGGTAGCCTAGTGCTTTTTGTATCTCTCCGCTATTATAGTTTTTTCAAGATGGCGGAACGACATGGAGGCCACCATGGACTTACCCGTCAGAACATTGGCAGAGCTAATTTTACACCAATGAGATCATATTTATTAATAAAGACATTGATTTTAGCTATTAAAATACTTTAAAAAAAACTACTGTACCTTTAATTTCAGATGTGTAAATTACAAAACTTTCAATTACATTTTTCAACCGAGTGAATCTACACATGGGAGATCTTCAGAAGTCATAACTTCAGGGGTCGATGGGGGTCCTGAGAATATTTAGGCTAATTCCCCTCAAAACCAAAGATTAAGTTTAATGACACTAGTTTGCAACGGTCCCCCCCAAAACCAAATAGTTTATACGATTTGTATCACACTTTTCAAAGGGTAATCTTACTTTAAAGTTTGAACAAAAATGTAAAAGCACTTCTTCATGTGTGCTGTGTTCTGACAAAATTTCATTAATTGGTACTTTTTTCCTTTAAACTTCTTTTTAAAATATAATTTTCTTATTTATACAAAGGTTCAATTTCAATTCATTTCCTAGCAAGTATAAAGTAAAAAATATGATATATGATATGTCTGATGCAATGTTTTTGCAAAAGAAATATGTGCTGCAAAACTCCAAACAGTTCAGCTCACAATGACGACATTAAGGATGGCCGAAAACGTGCGTAAGGTGGTTTTCCAGATTTTCCACCAAAAAAACAAATACTGTATTAACCTTTTCAAAGATTAATCTAGCTTTTAAAGTTAGAATAAAAAACCAAACATATTGTTGTGTTCTGACACAAGTCCATTAACCGGTTCTTTTATAAATTTACTTTCTACAAATATCAGCCTGATAAATATGTACTTAATACACGATTAAACGAGGCAATCATGCTACTAAATACGTCTGACACAATGTTTTTAAGAAAAAGCAGTGTTTAAAACCAGATGATTTTTCTTTTTGACAGACCTACAGAAACGCATGTTGATTACTAAGTTTCAGCCATAGTGCAAACAATTAGATATTCTCCTGCTTAGTATGTGTGTAAATAGTTACGCTTAAATGTTTGGGTGTATTTTGTCACACCATGGCGATGCACAGCTACCACACTCTAGCCTATGGACTAACTTTAAAACATATTCTTTATACAGGAATCACACGCGTCCAAAACATCCATGTAAGATTCAACAGACCAAATCACTAAGAAAAGCACCGTTTATAATAATAAATACACAAAAGTTTGCAAATGATGGCTTTATTACTATTCAGATAGCAGACGACACTGGTTCACATTTTGAATGTGTGTCTGTTTTAGGTGAAGACTTTTCTTTGAGAGCCGTCAACATTCAGTGTTTATAGGAATAAATGACCATTAAAAATTTAAGTGTTTGTACTCTGTTTGACTAAACGTTCCCTCTATCTACGATGTGGAATCACACAAAGTATTAACATGCTGTTAATATAAGCAAGTATTACTTAAGTTACTTACTTATAAGTATTAACACGAAAAGTAAGCGCATGCTGTTTTACACGTAAACTATTACAACGGAATCACATCTGACTATTGCACTGAGAGAGCCGTATTCATTAAGACAAAGTTTGGTGTTTAAAATTAAAATTGCACAAAAGTAAATGCTAGAGGTCAACTTGCTAAAAAGTAAATTCAGCGTGAGCCATTTAAAACAAATACGAAAAGCCATTCGTGAGCAGTTTTGAATATTTGTAATTGACATCATGTTTCTTTTTGTTTTTGTACAGTTTGCAAAAACTATAGTCTACGAACGTCGTCAAACATAGGAATTTATGAAAAACATTAACCAGATATTTCTACATGAGATATTTCTTTTAGAACATCTACCTGCTACGTCTACGAAACATCGACATGAAAGATGAGTATTGCTGTTACCCATAAAACTTTTACGTTTCAAACTCGTTTAACTATTGCCCATTTCACAGCACAGTCATAGATACATCGTTATGTTGTGTATGTCGCTAAACAACGGTTAAGCTAATGAATTACCGTTGATAAGCGGTATTTTTACCTGTAGGCATAGGTCTTTTAGGCCTGATCCAGAAAACAGACGTTGTGTTTTATGTCTTAATAATTGTTCTTCTTTTTATGAAAACATATCGTAAATATCAATTGTTGGATAAATTATATCTAACTATCAACAGTTATATGTGAAACACGCTCAGTCGCATTAGAGTCGGATTCTTGTTTATATTGAACATTGTTATTGAACCGCTAGTGTTCTTAAATTGTTTACCACAGTTTCATTTTAACAACACTATCGTAACACTTATCGTATTTTGTACGGTGTTTTATTTACACTTCACCCCATGGATATCCGTTTCCTACAGTTAGCTGTAATGTTAGTGAACTCTAGGCCTTCTCTTTTTTTCAAATACGACAGTATTTGCATGAATTAGCATGATTTAATAAAATTGCGGCTCCATAAAATCTCTATTTTAAAATTAAATTATTATAAATAAAGTATATAACTCAATGAATAATAACACATATGCTACTAAAATGTATTCATACAAATTAAACATAGTTTTATCTTAATTAATATATTTATAAATATAAATATATATAAATTACATCTATAATTATAAAAAAAAAACTCCTTACATTTTCATAGAACTGAAGAAGTAGTAGAATCTAGATCTATGCAATGATAAAAAACAATTCAAAAAACAAATAGTTTAAGTTGTGATAAACAAACAAAGCCCTCCCAGATCCTTCAGTGATAAGCTACAGGGTGAGATGAAGCTTCAGACCCGCACAGAGACGGAGGAGTTACAGGCCAGATGAGCCTCTGGGGCACAATTATGTCACAGCGTATGCAATGCTAGTCTGCTTTTCATAGGTTTATTCAAATTAAATTCATTTAAAAGTATAATCTTAAAAGTTTAAATTAGATCTTTTCAAATTAAAAGACTGTCTAAATCAAATCTTTAAAGTGTTATTAAAATCATATCTTCTATTTATCTTCTTAGAAGACTTCTGTATGATATAAATGATTTGCATAAAGCTATTATTTTTACTAAACATCGTTTGTTCAAAAATCAAATAAAAATGTTATAAATCAAGAACTGTCCTTTGGCATCTTAGATCTTATTTCAAATAGCATGCGACATGAAACATGTTGTCAAAGTTTGTCACAATGTTTTTGTTTTAAAAGAAATCCCAGGACTCTACATTGCTCTTATTTAGATTAAGTTGTATCATTTAGAAAATCACCACACATTTTCAGAGACGCTGCATAAGTAAAGTTTGTCTTGAGCGAATATTTTAATTTTACTCGTCTTAATTCAAAGTATGATCTTACTTTTTCTGCTGTAGCTATGACCTATTGTACGTATAAGATATATCATATTTACTTTTCTTGCATCTCTCAAACTATCCTTATTCATTGTGGAAGCACACAGGGTGAAACCCTTCACTGAGAATATACTATCGGTTATCTACTCAAAATATATGTAGAATTTTCAAATGCTAGCATTTGTTGATGCGACAGGCTGTCTGTTGGCCGCATGAACAGCCTTTGGGGAGAGCTGATGAGACTATAGCAGAAAGCATGCCCCCTTTGACCTCCTCGATTCAAACGCATAGTGCTCTCTAGCGCCACGCTTTTTCAAATGCGTGTTGCAACTACGGTAACCGTTATGTGCCAAGAAGCTACGACGTGTCATCCAATAGCATTTCATCGAGTTTAACTATACACGTTCTACCGCTATGCTGCCTATTTAATGAATTACACAACCACGGAATGAAAAAAGCTTGTAATTTAGACCGTAACATTGACTTACCTGTCGAGAAGAAAGCAGGCAACTTCTCCTTCATTAGCTCTATCCACCTGGGAAAAGCTATCCCGATATTTACCCTCGTTTTGAATTTGCCGGACACGTTTCACTTTAAATCATTTTTTTTTTTTTTTAAGCTTTATTATGGATTGTATTATGAAGTGCCGTGCAATCTTTCAAATTTGCCGGGGGAGTGACAAGCGCCTCTCACTGACCTCCTTGTGTCCCTTTCAGATGGTTTCAGTCAGCCGGCTCAGAACGAAAACGTGTTGTAGAAACGCGTTGAGGTAGCCTAGTGCTTTTTGTACCTCTCCGCTATTATAGTTTTTTCAAGATGGCGGAACGACATGGAGGCCACCATGGACTTACCCGTCAGAACATTGGCAGAGCTTATTTTACACCAATGAGATCATATTTATTAATAAAGACATTGATTTTAGCTATTAAAATACTTTTTAAAAAACTACTGTACCTTTAATTTCAGATGTGCAAATTACAAAACTTTCAATTTTACAATTACATTTTTCAACCGAGTGAATCTACACATGGGAGATCTTCAGAAGTCATAACTTCAGGGGTCGATGGGGGTCCTGAGAATATTTAATTCCCCTCAAAACCAAAGATTAAGTTTAATGACACTAGTTTGCAACGGTCCCCCCAAAACCAAATAGTTTATACAATTTGTATCACACTTTTCAAAGGGTAATCTTACTTTAAAGTTTGAACAAAAATGTAAAAGCACTTCTTCATGTTTGCTGTGTTCTGACACAATGTCATTAATTGGTACTTTTTTTCCTTTAAACTTCTTTTTAAAATATACTTTTCTTACTTAAGGTTCAATTTCAATTCATTTCCTAGCAAGTATAAAGTAAAAAATATGATATATGATATGTCTGATGCAATGTTTTTGCAAAAGAAATATGTGCTGCAAAACTCCAAACAGTTCAGCTCGCAATGACGACATTAAGGATGGCCGAAAACGTGCGTAAGGTGGTTTTCCAGATTTTCCACCAAAAAAACAAATACTGTATTAACCTTTTCAAAGATTAATCTAGCTTTTAAAGCTAGAATAAAAAAACCAAACATATTGTTGTGTTCTGACACAAGTCCATTAACCGGTACTTTTATAAATTTACTTTCTACAAATATCAGCCTGATAAATATGTACTTAATACACGATTAAACGAGGCAATCATGCTACCAAGTACGTCTGACACAATGTTTTTAAGAAAAAGCAGTGTTTAAAACCAGATGATTTTTCTTTTTGACAGACCTACAGAAATGCATGTTGATTACTAAGTTTCAGGCATAGTGCAAACAATTAGATATTCTCCTGCCTAGTATGTGTGTAAATAGTTACGCTTAAATGTTTGGGTGTATTTTGTCACACCATGGCGATGCACAGTACCACACTCTAGCCTATGGACTAACTTTAAAACATATTCTTTATACAGGAATCACACGCGTCCAAAACATCCATGTAAGATTCAACAGACCAAATCACTAAGAAAAGCACCGTTTATAATAATAAATACACAAAAGTTCGCAAATGATGGTTTTATTACTATTCAGATAGCAGACGACACTGGTTCACATTTTGAATGTGTGTCTGTTTTAGGTGAAGACTTTTCTTTGAGAGCCGTCAACATTCAGAGTTTATAGGAATAAATGACCATTAATAATTTAAGTGTTTGTACTCTGTTTGACTAAACTTTCCCTCTATCTACGATGTGGAATCACACAAAGTATTAACATGCTGTTAATATAAGCAAGTATTACTTAAGTTACTTACTTATAAGTAAGTATTAACACGAAAAGTAAGCGCATGCTGTTTTACACGTAAACTATTACAACGGAATCACATCTGACTATTCCACTGAGAGAGGCATATTCATTAAGACTGTTAAACAAAGTTTGGTGTTTAAAATTAAAATTGCACAAAAGTAAATGCTAGAGGTCAACTTGCTAAAAAGTAAATTCAGCGTGAGCCATTTAAAACAAATACGAAAAGCCATTCGTGAGCAGTTTTGAATGTTTGTAATTGACATCATGTTTCTTTTTGTTTTGTACAGTTTGCAAAAACTATAGTCTACGAACGTCGTCAAACATAGGAATTTATGAAAAACATGAACCAGATATTTCTACATGAGATATTTCTTTTAGAACATCTACCTGCTACGTCTACGAAACATCGACATGAAAGATGAGTATTGCTGTTACCCATAAAACTTTTACGTTTCAAACTCGTCTAACTATTGCCCATTTCACAGCACAGTCATAGATACATCGTTATGTTGTGTATGTCGCTAAACAACGGTTAAGCTAATGAATTACCGTTGATAAGCGGTATTTTTACCTGTAGGCATAGGTCTTTTAGGCCTGATCCAGAAAACAGACGTTGTGTTTTATGTCTTAATAATTGTTCTTCTTTTTATGAAAACATATCGTAAATATCAATTGTTAGATAAATTATATCTAACAATCAACAGTTATATGTGAAACACGCTCAGTCGCATTAGAGTCGGATTCTTGTTTATATTGAACATTGTTATTGAACCGCTAGTGTTCTTGAATTGTTTACCACAGTTTCATTTCAACACCACTATCGTAACACTTATCGTATTTTGTACGGTGTTTTATTTACACTTTCACCCCATGGATATCCGTTTCCTACAGTTAGCTGTAATGTTAGTGAACTCTAGGCCTTCTCTTTTTTTCAAATACGACAGTATTTGCATGAATTAGCTTGATTTAATAAAATTATGGTTTAAATCGCATTATATTATTATACCATACTAGTTTTTAAATTGCGCTTAATTCTATATTTTAACTCTTTATGCGAATATAGAATACTGCAAAAGGATCTCTGAAATATTTTTTTGTGTAAAACATCTATGTAGGTTGTTTAAAACATCTATGTAGATCTATTTATGTTTCTACCAGGGACCCTCAAAATCTGGCACACAACAAAACACAGTACATTATCAGAAAATTACTTTTGTCGCTTTTTTCTGAATAATCTCACCAAGTGCTGGTGCTTGATAACTATTATCAAGCGGTAATGACGTGTTTTTACGTGATATTGATATCACGTTTTAATTTCAACTCAATACATTTGAATGCGCTAAAGGTCTATAACTGAACGTCTTAATATTTGGTAAAAGTTAACTTAAAACCTGTGCAAAATACTAGGTGGCTTTAATCCTATATAGCTGTTTACGACATCATGATGACGACGCCCCTATACAACTCCTCCAGCGGGGCGAGGGCGGACCACTATCAGTTGTCCTGATAAACTCTACACAGAGCCCAGCGTCAGTTATCGCACACAACCCGTAGGTCTAGCTCTAATAGTCGCGGACTGCTGTGCTACTGCAACATCGATCAAAAGTCGAAGGAACATTGTCTGGTTGTTACACGGACTGTCAAAGGCCGCTTCAACCTTCCTGTTTGTCAGACGCAAACTTCTTTGACTCAAACTTCTAACCCAAAAACTGTGTTAACGTACAACGCCTGGACGATTGTACTGTAAGGACATCCAGGAGATTACAGAATCTTTCATCATCGAATAGGGGACCAAACAATCTAAAAACTTCAGAAATGGCGATGCAAAAGCTGATGGAGAGCGACTCCCCGTCGAGTTCTGTTGTAGCGGGGACACTGCGTCATCCGGCGTGTGAGTGCGGCACGGGGAAAGAGTGTCGTTTAAGATCCAACCAACCCTCTTATGACATCCATTTCTTTTTTGATATTTTTCACACGTTTGGTATCCCTCTCGCAAGCGTTGTTGTCATCATACGCAGCCTCGATGATGAAAGATTCTGTAATCTCCTGGATGTCCTTACAGTACAATCGTCCAGGCGTTGTACGTTAACACAGTTTTTGGGTTAGAAGTTTGAGTCAAAGAAGTTTGCGTCTGACAAACAGGAAGGTTGAAGCGGCCTTTGACAGTCCGTGTAACAACCAGACAATGTTCCTTCGACTTTTGATCGATGTTGCAGTAGCACAGCAGTCCGCGACTATTAGAGCTAGACCTACGGGTTGTGTGCGATAACTGACGCTGGGCTCTGTGTAGAGTTTATCAGGACAACTGATAGTGGTCCGCCCTCGCCCCGCTGGAGGAGTTGTATAGGGGCGTCGTCATCATGATGTCGTAAACAGCTATATAGGATTAAAGCCACCTAGTATTTTGCACAGGTTTTAAGTTAACTTTTACCAAATATTAAGACGTTCAGTTATAGACCTTTAGCGCATTCAAATGTATTGAGTTGAAATTAAAACGTGATATCAATATCACGTAAAAACACGTCATTACCGCTTGATAATAGTTATCAAGCACCAGCACTTGGTGAGATTATTCAGAAAAAAGCGACAAAAGTAATTTTCTGATAATGTACTGTGTTTTGTTGTGTGCCAGATTTTGAGGGTCCCTGGTAGAAACATAAATAGATCTACATAGATGTTTTACACAACCTACATAGATGTTTTACACAAAAAAATATTTCAGAGATCCTTTTGCAGTATTCTATATTCGCATAAAGAGTTAAAATATAGAATTAAGCGCAATTTAAAAACTAGTATGGTATAATAATATAATGCGATTTAAACCATAATTTTATTAAATCAAGCTAATTCATGCAAATACTGTCGTATTTGAAAAAAAGAGAAGGCCTAGAGTTCACTAACATTACAGCTAACTGTAGGAAACGGATATCCATGGGGTGAAAGTGTAAATAAAACACCGTACAAAATACGATAAGTGTTACGATAGTGGTGTTGAAATGAAACTGTGGTAAACAATTCAAGAACACTAGCGGTTCAATAACAATGTTCAATATAAACAAGAATCCGACTCTAATGCGACTGAGCGTGTTTCACATATAACTGTTGATTGTTAGATATAATTTATCTAACAATTGATATTTACGATATGTTTTCATAAAAAGAAGAACAATTATTAAGACATAAAACACAACGTCTGTTTTCTGGATCAGGCCTAAAAGACCTATGCCTACAGGTAAAAATACCGCTTATCAACGGTAATTCATTAGCTTAACCGTTGTTTAGCGACATACACAACATAACGATGTATCTATGACTGTGCTGTGAAATGGGCAATAGTTAGACGAGTTTGAAACGTAAAAGTTTTATGGGTAACAGCAATACTCATCTTTCATGTCGATGTTTCGTAGACGTAGCAGGTAGATGTTCTAAAAGAAATATCTCATGTAGAAATATCTGGTTCATGTTTTTCATAAATTCCTATGTTTGACGACGTTCGTAGACTATAGTTTTTGCAAACTGTACAAAACAAAAAGAAACATGATGTCAATTACAAACATTCAAAACTGCTCACGAATGGCTTTTCGTATTTGTTTTAAATGGCTCACGCTGAATTTACTTTTTAGCAAGTTGACCTCTAGCATTTACTTTTGTGCAATTTTAATTTTAAACACCAAACTTTGTTTAACAGTCTTAATGAATATGCCTCTCTCAGTGGAATAGTCAGATGTGATTCCGTTGTAATAGTTTACGTGTAAAACAGCATGCGCTTACTTTTCGTGTTAATACTTACTTATAAGTAAGTAACTTAAGTAATACTTGCTTATATTAACAGCATGTTAATACTTTGTGTGATTCCACATCGTAGATAGAGGGAAAGTTTAGTCAAACAGAGTACAAACACTTAAATTATTAATGGTCATTTATTCCTATAAACTCTGAATGTTGACGGCTCTCAAAGAAAAGTCTTCACCTAAAACAGACACACATTCAAAATGTGAACCAGTGTCGTCTGCTATCTGAATAGTAATAAAACCATCATTTGCGAACTTTTGTGTATTTATTATTATAAACGGTGCTTTTCTTAGTGATTTGGTCTGTTGAATCTTACATGGATGTTTTGGACGCGTGTGATTCCTGTATAAAGAATATGTTTTAAAGTTAGTCCATAGGCTAGAGTGTGGTACTGTGCATCGCCATGGTGTGACAAAATACACCCAAACATTTAAGCGTAACTATTTACACACATACTAAGCAGGAGAATATCTAATTGTTTGCACTATGCCTGAAACTTAGTAATCAACATGCATTTCTGTAGGTCTGTCAAAAAGAAAAATCATCTGGTTTTAAACACTGCTTTTTCTTAAAAACATTGTGTCAGACGTACTTGGTAGCATGATTGCCTCGTTTAATCGTGTATTAAGTACATATTTATCAGGCTGATATTTGTAGAAAGTAAATTTATAAAAGTACCGGTTAATGGACTTGTGTCAGAACACAACAATATGTTTGGTTTTTTTATTCTAGCTTTAAAAGCTAGATTAATCTTTGAAAAGGTTAATACAGTATTTGTTTTTTTGGTGGAAAATCTGGAAAACCACCTTACGCACGTTTTCGGCCATCCTTAATGTCGTCATTGCGAGCTGAACTGTTTGGAGTTTTGCAGCACATATTTCTTTTGCAAAAACATTGCATCAGACATATCATATATCATATTTTTTACTTTATACTTGCTAGGAAATGAATTGAAATTGAACCTTAAGTAAGAAAAGTATATTTTAAAAAGAAGTTTAAAGGAAAAAAAGTACCAATTAATGACATTGTGTCAGAACACAGCAAACATGAAGAAGTGCTTTTACATTTTTGTTCAAACTTTAAAGTAAGATTACCCTTTGAAAAGTGTGATACAAATTGTATAAACTATTTGGTTTTGGGGGGACCGTTGCAAACTAGTGTCATTAAACTTAATCTTTGGTTTTGAGGGGAATTAAATATTCTCAGGACCCCCATCGACCCCTGAAGTTATGACTTCTGAAGATCTCCCATGTGTAGATTCACTCGGTTGAAAAATGTAATTGTAAAATTGAAAGTTTTGTAATTTGCACATCTGAAATTAAAGGTACAGTAGTTTTTTAAAAAGTATTTTAATAGCTAAAATCAATGTCTTTATTAATAAATATGATCTCATTGGTGTAAAATAAGCTCTGCCAATGTTCTGACGGGTAAGTCCATGGTGGCCTCCATGTCGTTCCGCCATCTTGAAAAAACTATAATAGCGGAGAGGTACAAAAAGCACTAGGCTACCTCAACGCGTTTCTACAACACGTTTTCGTTCTGAGCCGGCTGACTGAAACCATCTGAAAGGGACACAAGGAGGTCAGTGAGAGGCGCTTGTCACTCCCCCGGCAAATTTGAAAGATTGCACGGCACTTCATAATACAATCCATAATAAAGCTTAAAAAAAAAAAAAATGATTTAAAGTGAAACGTGTCCGGCAAATTCAAAACGAGGGTAAATATCGGGATAGCTTTTCCCAGGTGGATAGAGCTAATGAAGGAGAAGTTGCCTGCTTTCTTCTCGACAGGTAAGTCAATGTTACGGTCTAAATTACAAGCTTTTTTCATTCCGTGGTTGTGTAATTCATTAAATAGGCAGCATAGCGGTAGAACGTGTATAGTTAAACTCGATGAAATGCTATTGGATGACACGTCGTAGCTTCTTGGCACATAACGGTTACCGTAGTTGCAACACGCATTTGAAAAAGCGTGGCGCTAGAGAGCACTATGCGTTTGAATCGAGGAGGTCAAAGGGGGCATGCTTTCTGCTATAGTCTCATCAGCTCTCCCCAAAGGCTGTTCATGCGGCCAACAGACAGCCTGTCGCATCAACAAATGCTAGCATTTGAAAATTCTACATATATTTTGAGTAGATAACCGATAGTATATTCTCAGTGAAGGGTTTCACCCTGTGTGCTTCCACAATGAATAAGGATAGTTTGAGAGATGCAAGAAAAGTAAATATGATATATCTTATACGTACAATAGGTCATAGCTACAGCAGAAAAAGTAAGATCATACTTTGAATTAAGACGAGTAAAATTAAAATATTCGCTCAAGACAAACTTTACTTATGCAGCGTCTCTGAAAATGTGTGGTGATTTTCTAAATGATACAACTTAATCTAAATAAGAGCAATGTAGAGTCCTGGGATTTCTTTTAAAACAAAAACATTGTGACAAACTTTGACAACATGTTTCATGTCGCATGCTATTTGAAATAAGATCTAAGATGCCAAAGGACAGTTCTTGATTTATAACATTTTTATTTGATTTTTGAACAAACGATGTTTAGTAAAAATAATAGCTTTATGCAAATCATTTATATCATACAGAAGTCTTCTAAGAAGATAAATAGAAGATATGATTTTAATAAAACTTTAAAGATTTGATTTAGACAGTCTTTTAATTTGAAAAGATCTAATTTAAACTTTTAAGATTATACTTTTAAATGAATTTAATTTGAATAAACCTATGAAAAGCAGACTAGCATTGCATACGCTGTGACATAATTGTGCCCCAGAGGCTCATCTGGCCTGTAACTCCTCCGTCTCTGTGCGGGTCTGAAGCTTCATCTCACCCTGTAGCTTATCACTGAAGGATCTGGGAGGGCTTTGTTTGTTTATCACAACTTAAACTATTTGTTTTTTGAATTGTTTTTTATCATTGCATAGATCTAGATTCTACTACTTCTTCAGTTCTATGAAAATGTAAGGAGTTTTTTTTTTATAATTATAGATGTAATTTATATATATTTATATTTATAAATATATTAATTAAGATAAAACTATGTTTAATTTGTATGAATACATTTTAGTAGCATATGTGTTATTATTCATTGAGTTATATACTTTATTTATAATAATTTAATTTTAAAATAGAGATTTTATGGAGCCGCAAAACACCTTAGAAATTATATTAAATTACTTATTTATTTTGAAAATGTAAAAATGCAGCTTTCAGGTGTACACGGTAGAATATGCTGATACAGTAGAAAAATCATTATGGCTATATTAATAAAAATTATACTTTAGGTCACCGTTAAACAAAATCCTTACAGTAATCTTCTAAAAGATAAATAGAAGATACGAATGTATTAAAACTATAAAGATTTCATTTAAACCATCTTTTCATTTTAAAATATTTAAACTTTTACGATTATGATTTGAAATAATCTTAGTGCGAACAAAATTTTGGCTCTGGAAAGGTGTTAGCAGACTAACATTACACGATGCACAGAGACTCATCTGCTCTGTCACCCTCTATCCTGAAGCTAATGGGGGCTGGCCTGAGGCATCACAGATTTTAAATGTCTTCATTGGTGCTGTCGCACTAAAGATAGGCCTATGTGGTGATTTTCGCACAGATACTACTTGAGGAATTATTGAACATTTCACACAATGTGTGAGACGACTTGTGAGAGCCCCAAATTTCAAAGTTCTTTACATGTACCCTGATAAATAAAAAATATAGTCAAGTTTTTCCACGATGTAGCATATTTGTTTTATGAATTAATTTAATTTAAAATATCTTGTATTTTTAAAAGATATAATTTAAACTTTTAATGGTTATACTATGAAATAAGATTAACACTAATCGAACACATGCAATGTCTCGTTCTGACCGCTGAAAAGACACACACACACACACACACACACACACACACAGACAATGCATGCCTGTCAAGCGAGGGGGAGAGAGATTTACTTGTGGGATCTTTTCAACTTTAAATGTATGGACATCTTAGGAACTACTTCGTCAACCGGCTGAAAAAAGTAAGATGATTTTATTTTTGACACCCGTTCATAACCTGTATGTATTCTTCTCATCTATAAAACATGTCGGATGATTTTTATCTAAAATAATAACTTTAGTTATTTATTTTAAAAATGAACGATAAAAGCATTTTATTAATATACTTTTAAATGAAGAATGTTGTTCAACTTAAGTTAGTGTGAAATATATGATACATATTGTCCTCACTTGGAGGGGTATCATGTAACACACACACACACACACACACACACACACACACACAGAGAAGCGTGCGTCCCGGGCCCCTGTGACTTAGAGGTTTTCAGGATTCAGAGAGGTCTAAAGTAATTTATTGCCGATGATATCACCCATTTCTTACACATACACACATAGACACACACACACACACACACACACACACACACACACACACACCACTCTGGTCAAGCGTGGGGGAGAGAGAATCACTGGGGGACAACTTTAAACTCATCTTTTACATCTTTTGTAAACCATTCATATTGTATGGACATCTTAGGAACTACTTCTTCAACTCGGTGAAAAAGTAAGATGGTTTTATTTTGTGAACCGTTAGCAACCTGTATGTTTTCTTCTAATCTATAAAACATGCCGGATGATTTTTATCTAAAATAATTGGATCAGTACATTTAGTTAGTTATTTTACAATGAATGAGAAAAGCATTTTATTTATTTGTTTATCTAAAATAATTGGTTTGGTGTGAAATATTTGTAATTTCATTTATATCATTTGAAAGAACTGAATGGTTTCAACTCTAGCCAGTGTGAGATATTTTCTCACTGTCCCAGCAAGAGTGCAGGAATGGGATGGCGTCTCACTCACTCACACACACACACACGCACATACATAGAAGACCAAAAGGTGCTGGTCAGCCACAGACTCGCTGTGAGAGAGAAAACAATCTGGGATCTTTAAATGATTCAACATCTCGGGACAGCCGGGAAAGTAAGATGGTTTTATTTTTTGTCACCCGTTAGCAACCTGTATGTTTTCTTCTAATCTATAAAACATGCGGGGTGATTTTTTATCTAAAATAATTGGATCAGTACATTTAGTTATTTATTTTACAATGAATGAGAAAAGCATTTTATTTATTTTTTTATCTAAAATAATTGGATCAGTACATTTCAGTTATTTATTTTACAATGAATGATAAAAGCATTTTATTTATATACTTTTAAATTAACAATGTTGTTCAACTTTAGTTAGTGCACGATATTTTCTCACTTTCACAGCCCCGCAAATTTATAGCCCCTGCTTCAGGAATGCGGAGGGTATCATGTAACACACACACACACAAACACACACACACACATACACAGATGCAGATGCTTAGTGCGGTGACCATGGCTGTCATGAAAAAGGCCGGTGAGCGAGAGAGTCACTCGGAGGAACTAATTTCAACATCTTTGGGGAACGCCTGATAAAGTAAGATGATTTTATTTTTGGTCATCCATTCATATGTTTTATTCTATAATACCTCCGGATCAAAGACAACTGTCAACTTGACGTATAATAGAAAGGTCAATAGGGCAAAGACAACTGTCAAAATAAATGATTATACACCCACATCAAAGACAACCGGCATACCCCAGATCAAAGACAACTGTCAACTTGATCGATCGATAGGTCAAAGGGTCATCCCTAGATCAAAGGGACCTCCGGAACACACTCCGGAAGGTCAAAGGTTAGCCCCGCCCACCTGTCAATCATAGGGTCATAAATCATCTTGACAGAAGCCGTATGGTATATCTACTCACATATATCGCAGAGCTAGCATCAAGCATATTCCGCGTTCGTCCATCTGTGCAAGAACCCCCTTTAAGCATGCGTATGGCACGTGTAAACACATGAATCGGATTTGGGTCACAATTGAAAGAACGTGTAAAAGGACGGTAAAAAAAATAACAAATACTGTAGGGACATCTCGACTTTACATTTACACACTAAACATGACAAACTGTGATTGGTTGTGTTGCATGTCAGTCAGTCCTTGGCTGATATTTTTACTCTTAAATACATAAGTGAATGTGTTTTGTGATTTAACCCTCTGGGGACCAGAAACGCGCCCGCGCGTTTTGCCGTTTTTTTTTCACATAGCAGAAAAATAGACTTAAAATACTCTGTTGATTTTGATCGTACATATAAGTGTTGTACATCATTAGATCCTGTTAAGTTTCTATTATTTTTCTGTATACTCACAATAAAAACAAAGTTTTGTGCTTTTTGTCAAATAAAGAAAAATAAACATGATGCGAGTTTTGCCTTCTCTCTGTCAGTGCAGTCCATTCTGAAACACGTCCGAAAAATTAACTCTAACTCTGCAAATACTTGTCATACAGGCACGAGAGGTTTTTCTTTATGAAGCTTGAATTCTCTTCTTTTTAATGATGTAATTTATATAAAAAACAAATATTCTCAGTTTATGTAATCTGTATGAAAAGAGAGTGCTGTCAGATTTTTTTTCCCCAGCTCATTACACTTCATTACGCGTTAATCTGACACGCCCACGGAGGACGCGCGCTATTCAAACGCAAATGTCGAGGCAAGCCATGACAATGCCCACATCAGCCGTTCCACCGCGGCGGTAAAATGTGGGGTGTATTTGCTGCCTTTTACCGCCAAGAGGCGCTACAATCATAGACTCTGAAAAGTGTTTGTTTATTCTCTCTAATGCGTAATCTGCTGCCGCACCGCACTGATTCAGAGCGATTGAAAGCTGGTAGCAGATGAATTCAACAAGTGAAACGTAGTTAAAATAATTCATAATCACAATA
>NW_026606677.1:40000-80000 GCF_029890125.1 Rhinichthys klamathensis goyatoka
ATAATAGGATCTCGAACCCAATAACTGACACACACTGCACATGAGAGAGCGCACGAAGCTCCACTACAATAACCATTACCGTCAGTCTGATAATACAGGTGTGTTTGAGAGCATCAGTGAGTGAATGTGGGGTTTGAGCTCCACACACACACACACTCATACTCATACACACACTCTCACACACACTCTCTCACACACTCTCTCACACACTCTCACACACTCTCACACACTCTCACACACTCTCACACACTCTCACACACTCTCACACACTCTCACACACTCTCACACTCTCTCACACTCTCACACACACACTCTCACACACACTCTCACACACACTCTCACACACACACTCATACACTCTCTCACACACTCTCACACACACTCTCACACACACTCTCACACACACACTCTCACACACTCTCACACACTCTCACACACACACACACACACACACACTCACACTCACACACTCACTCATACACACACACACACACACACACACACACTACCATCTACCCACTAACATAAGACTATATAAGGACACACACACTGAACCCTGACAGATAGACAGAGGGGAATACACTGGACTCTAAATATGGCCTGTAGTTACACACACACACACACACACACACGTTGAGTTTTTGTGTTGTATGAGGACTCTCCATAGACATAATGACTTTTATACTGTACAAACATTAAATCTATCCCATAACCCTGGTCCGACCCTACAGAGAACATTTTTAAGAACTGAACTTGCACTGAATCAACACTGAACTAAATTGATCTGAATAATGACTCTATTGTAAATAGACAAATATAAAAATAGAAAATAAAAACAGACATCACAGGGCAAAATGTGAAAATATTTTAAGAAGAACGCTATGCAAAGATGCTAGTTTTATATCATTTGAACAACACTTACTCCAAGGAACTCCCGTTCTCGGCTCTTTTTGAGTCACTTGTGAATTCAGTGAATCATTAACTGAAGACTCGCTCTGACCGGATCATTTGAATCAGTGACTCACTCCTGAACGATTCATTCATGATTTGAAGCCATTTGATTGTGTTTCACAAAGTTCTGCATTTTCCAGCACAATTCAACGGATCTGCTGACCATAGTTGGCTAACGATGCTTTTGGGAATATTTTAAAATGAAAAAAATCAAAATAACAAAAATAAAATAAAAATAAACATTACGAAAATAAAGGCAAAGACAAAATTGAGAGACTAAAGTCATGTATTACAAGAATAAACTAAGGTTGTTGCAATACGTTGTTTCAATATGAAATGAACTCAAACTCAATATTTTGAGGAAAAAAGTTATAAGAAGAAAATCAAAACTAAGATTACTAAAATGAAGTCATGGCCATTTGAGATTAATTTAGAATTCATATTTTGAAAAAAAAGAAAAAAAATTACAGACCTATTATGCAAAAAAGTGTCCCTAAAATGTGTCGAAGTGTCAGTTCAAAATACCCCATAGAAGATTTATTATTAAATGCCCATTTTTTGGGTGGAAGCAAAAACACAGTTTTCATGCGTGTTTCTTTAAATGCAAATGAGCTGCTGCTCCCCGCCCCTATTTCCAGAAGGGGGCGGGGCCACAGAATCTCCGGCAACAACTAAACTCATTTTTTCATTCCACTGCACTACCCTATGGAGGACCAACTCTACCATATTTAAAAAATAAATACAGAAATAAATAAATGCTCAATAAATAAATAAGCATACAATTAATTGCCCCAAAAAATACAATAAACAAATAAATGTAGGTAGAAATTAAATTATACAGTGAGACATAAATGTATATACCTCTTTTAATTAGCTTCTTTGTTTATTTACCTTTGTAATAATTACCTTATTTATTTATTGTCCGTTATAATCTTCAACTTTATTTATTAATTACTTATTTTTTTAAGTATTTATTTATGTGCATGTTATAATATTTTTGTCTGTTTTATTCTTCCTTTGTATTTTTTTACCCTATTTATTTCTTCAATGCTATTTATTTCTGCCTGTCGTTTTTACATTTCTGCCTCATTATGCAAATGAGGAGGGGCTGTGTCTTAAGGGGTCAACTTCTGCCCATTGGTTGGTTAGCATTTTACTGCATCCGTCGAATCTACATGGTAGGGGAAGACTCATTAATATTCATTAGGGAACTCATCCCTGATTGTCAATTTAAAAGATACATTTTTAAGTCAAGAAAGTCGCAGTTTGATGTAAAACTGTGAAAATACGTAATTAAAAAGACTACAAACCCAAAAGGCGCACATTTTCTCTCAATGAATGAAGCTAACTTTCCTGAAGCTAACGTCTGTCATTTGTTTCTATAGTCTTACGTTATAATCGTAACGTTACGCCGTCATCGAGTGTTTTGTCCCAGACTGCACACACACGAGCAGCGGATCTCGCTCGTTGTTTCGCTTCCCGGGAGATGTAGTTCATTGAGCGATTTTCACATAAAACTAAATGTCACTCTTCTGTTTTATGACAAACTGCGACTTTCTTGACTTTCATAATTATCTTTTAAATTGACAAACATCATATGTGTAATTCAGGGCACAGTTCAGACGGAATAAAAAGATAAGTTGTCTCTCGCCATTAACTACCATACATATTTTTTCCTAAATAAGGTCCCATGAGCCGGAAGCGGAGGGGAGGGGCTTAGGCTCTCTATGGGCAGAAGTTGACCCCTTAAGACACAGCCCCTCCTCATTTGCATAATGAGGCAGAAATGCATACAGAAATGTAGAAACGACAGGCAGAAATAAATAGCATTGAAGAAATAAATAGGGTAAAAAAATACAAAGGAAGAATAAAACAGACCAAAATATTATAACATGCACATAAATAAATACTTCAAAAAATAAGTAATTAATAAATAAAGTTGAAGATTATAACGGACAATAAATAAATAAGGTAATTATTACAAAGGTGAATAAATAAAGAAGCTAATTAAAAGAGGTATATACATTTCTGTCTCACTGTATAATTTAATTTCTACCTACATTTATTTGTTTATTGTATTTTTTGGGGCAATTAATTGTATGCTTATTTATTTATTGAGCATTTATTTAGGCCTATTTCTGTATTTATTTTTAAATATGCTAGAGTTGGTCCTCCATACTACCCAGGGGTCAAAACACATATTTTTTAGGAAATCAGACATGGGCTGCTGTAAAAGGTTGTCATATAAAAATTAAATCTTTGATGTCTGAGGCAGTAAAAAATTGTCTGAGTCATATTTTCAAATCTTAAAACATAAAAATGTATATTCCCCGCTCTCCCTCCGTCTCTCACGCGTCTCTCTCTCTCACACACACACACACACACCCGTGCACGTCTGTCTATGATGCGCCGGACTGGACAAAAGCGAAGTGACACTGAGCGAGAGAGACAGAGTGTGACTTTTATTTAAACTTATATAAACTAATATCATTTATTTTACTGGACATTTTAAAGCTCATAACCATATTTTGTTGTTACTTGAAGTACTTAGAGTGCAGTGTTATGTTGCATCATGCAGTATTTGTGCTGAAAAGTAAGAGTAAATGTCTGTTACCTCAATAAATTTAAGGTCATTCCTATTTTATGTGTACATTTTAATCATTTACATTAAAGACACACTCTTTTTACAACTAAAATAACAGTAAAGGGTAAAAAAAAAACTGAATTCCCAAAAATTAAAATGGAAAAAAACAGAATTTGCAAAAATGAAAATGGAAAAAACGGAATTTGGGAAAAAATAAAACGGAATTTGGGAAAAATAAAGCGTATTTTATAGGGCCCTAGACAAAGCGGAGAGAAAAAGATGCGTTTCAAACGAAAGCGTATTAGTGTGGGCAAGACCTCAGAGTGGCACCAGTCGAACCAGCTAAAGTAGGACTGAGCTCAACCTAAATACAGCATCCCTCAGCTTATCAAAAGTTAATTAGCAGTTAATTAGAGAGGGAGGCCTGATATAAATACCAGCGTGTGTCCGTGAGGAACCCGTGCGGATCTCCACCAGATCCGGCCTAGTTTACACTCCCTCAGGGATTCAGATTTAGCCAGATGTATTTCTGGGATGTATTTTGGGAATGCCTGTAAAAGGACAGTGAAGCGAACGCTAAACACAGCAGAACAACAGCGGATAACAGGTGGAGAACACGAGACTTCCAGATCCGGGAAATAATCCCTTCTGCTGTTTAATTTCCACTTGCCCTTTATACCGTCACCCGCCTCTATAATCACTCGCCGTTTACCGTGGTAAATATTACGGTCGTAAACCTACAGTCAGACTAGAGAAACACCGTGAAAAAGACACGCACGATCCTCACAGAGAGCCGCGGATCGGGTCGCAACACCAGGGTACTTTTACATGCACTCCGGTAAACAGCATGACATGTTTGGGTTCAGGCGTTAAGCTGGAGTCAAATCATGAGTTACTAAATCTGACTATATAGTCACTAAAAAAACATGCATTTTTTTAAACATTGTACTTGGAAAAATGTTCATATTCACAAAAAAATATTCAAAATGCTGTTTATGTCGAATGCCACAAGTAATTTGTTTATTTTATATTTGTTTCATTTTGAATACTGTTAAATTTAAAGGATCTGTTGAGGAGTGGAGAGAACTAAATTAATATTTAATAATAAATAAATAACTATATATAGTAACTATAACTATAAACATATCTATATTTATAGTGTTTACATGTTTGTAAATGTTTACGTTTAGTTTTTAATATATAAATAACTATATTATAGTGTTTACATGTTTGTAAATGTTAACGTTTCGTTTTATTTACTGGTATTTTACATTATTTCTGAATGTAATAAATTAATAATAATAATAATAATAATAATAATGTCGCATTTTATTTATTACTATGGTTATTATTAATACTACTACTACTACCACTACTACTAATTAATAATAATTAGTGCTGGGCAACCATTAAAAAATTTAATCGCGATTAATCGCATTGTTACGTGCACAATTGAATAATGAATTCTAAAGTAGTGTATTGCGCACTTTTGATTTAAATGTACTGCTACAAAAGTGCAATAACATGTGGTTTGCAAAAACTTTAAACAAATAAGGTGCTTTTATACCAGCAGTATTCCCTTTACACAGTATCAATAAAATATTTCTTGTAAATCTCAACTTAAACATTAACGTAATCAAATCAAATATTTAAACAAAGCTATTTGCCTCTCCCAGGGCATTACCTTTTATCTAGCTTGTTAAAACGAGTCCAGTTTTCTTGTTTTTTTTTTCTGAACAGGTATCTTGTATCAGGGAGCAGCAGAAAGAGTCTATGTAGTCAAAGGGTCATGATCACTACTACAGATATAAGTCGACCAACGTTACTTCTCTGATAGCAGCTTAGGTTTGGTCATGGCATGCCATGGTTTCCCACGTAAGATTACATTAAACAGAGGTAAAGCCCAATTTATACTTCTGCATCGAACTCACGCCGTAGCTGTGTAGCGCGCGTACCCTGACGTGCATCTCTCCAAAAATGTAACGTCAATTCTACGCGTACCGCAAGCGCTGTGATTGCTAGACGGCTCGCTGTTTGTGAGTTTCCAGAATCTAAATAGTTATCAGGACATCAACAGGAGGGAATTCACATGGCAGAGCATCTCCGCTAAACTAAACGCAGGCCTATCAGGTAAAGTTATGTATAATTTTAATTTAAGTTAAAAAGGCCACAGCTGCGTAGCGCACAGAAGCCGTTGCCATGGTTACTATCCAGAGCGCCTGTCATTCACTCGCGGAGCGCTGTCTCCCTTTCTGTTCACCTGAGAGAACCTGCCAAAGCCCCTCCACTGCTTGTTTGGGTGGGTTATTTGCTGGCTGACCAACATCCCACCCCTCCTGTGATCATGGTTTTACTGTAGGCCTATGTGTATTCAGAGCCAGTGAGCAACGGACTTTCCAAAAAAAAAAAAAAAAAAAAAAAAAAAAAAAAAACTGCGTTAACGCGCGATAAAAACAATTGTCGGCATTAATTAATAAATGCGTTAACGCGATAATAACGCGTTAACTTGCCCAGCACTAATAATAATAAATTATTATTATTATTATTATTAAATAACCCCCTTCAGAGGAATCTCAGCAGATAAGACAACACTTTGATTATGGTCAAATGTAAATTAAGGTATACTGTTCAAATTGTACTGCATTTTTACATGGTTAATGATTTATGATTATTTACTTTACACTACAGTAGTAAAATGACAATACTTGTGACTTAATATCTTCACTTGCAAACTCAAGCGTTTATGTGTGAGCCTAGAGTTTCTGTGAAAACAGGTTTTACGAACACGTCTCATAAATCTAGTAGACATTGTAATATGTAATATGTAATATGTAATCTGTAGGGCTGTCAACTTTAGTCGTTTAGTCGACTAATCGGTCGATGCCGTCTTGGTCGACTGACATTCTTATTGGTCGACCAGTTGCATTTTTTTTTTTATCTAGAAAAAAATCTATCTTTTATCTTTTATTTTCAATAGAAAGAAATTTTCAATGATTTACTCCTTGATATTTATTCCTTTATAAGCAGTTAAATATTACTGTATTCTAAATATAATTAGCCTATGGTTTATCCCCAACTTTAAATGCTTTAATTTAGGCTATTTTGTAACAGCGCCACAGTTTAGCGCACACACATAACACTCGGTTCGCACCTGTGGCTGCGCTGCTGCTTCGTGCTCAGTGAGGGATATAGGTAGTTTAGCTGTATTCATTCAGTTAGAACGCTACTTGTTTCGGTTTTTATGTTTTTATACACTATATGTTTGTATCTCGATGCGGCGTGGACGCACTTGGAAAAAAAAAGAGCGCGTCGCACCGCGACCGTTGCTTCCATCATTAGCGCACACCGCGCGCCTACATTTGAAATCGAACTTGAGCACGCAAAAGACGTGAGCAGTCCCGGCTTTATCATGCTGACTTAATAGATTGTGTTTTCTTGATATGTTTTTGTTTTTATTTGTACACTTGACGCATTTGAAAATAGCCTAAATAATGTAACAAAACGAAAATAAACCTATATGCGGTCCTACAATACAGCCTATTATTATTAGGAATGTTTTTTAGGCTCTTTGGTTTTTTGTGTGTGTTTGTTTTAAAACGCCTAGATAGGCTGGACAAAAGTTAACCTATAGCTTTGAAAGTAAAGCAGAATATACAGCCTGTATAAACGAGAGCTTTTGTTAGGATTTTTCATTGTGGCAGATAGCAGTTATATTTTTTGTAGCGTGTGGTGTGGTCAGGTGCGCGATTGTGACTGTTACTATAGACCTAGATGTCACGGTGTGGGTTTTGTGTTTTGTTCCTTGTTCTTGTCTGTCATGTGATTCCCTGTTTGTCATGTTATCCTGCCATGTGTCTTGTCTTTTGTCATGTTGTTGCTCAGTGTCCACAGGTGTTCCTCGTCTATGTCTATTAGTCTCCCCAGGTGTCTCTTATTAACCACGCCCCCTTGTTATCTTGTTTAGCTTGTTTGTCTGTGTATTTAAACCCCTGTGTTTCAGTTGTTGGCTGTCGGTTGTTGTTTAATGTTACTAATGTCTTGTTCTGAGTTCCCTGGATTTCCTGTTCGTTTCTGTTTAATTAAATGTGCTTGCGATTGGATTCACTCTCTGTTTCATCCTTGCTGCCGCGTAACAGAACAACCGACCGCCAATGAATCCAGCAGCACGGATCTCGTCTGATCTTCCCAGCATGGACCGGGAGTTTGCTGGGAAAACCGCGGCCTTAGCCCTGAACAGCCCGGATTTGTTTCAGTTTACCTGGGGGTTTGCTGCACTTGCTGCCTCATGCACCCTAGGGAATGAGGCTATAAAATTGTGTTACCGGCTGGGGGCTAAGGCGGTCAACCCTAGGGAGCTCCCCGATCTCTCTGGCCTGGATTGGAGAGAGGCACTCTCCAGTTGTCTGGAGAGCTTCAGCCCGGGGTACGCCAGGCCTTCAACACTGGTCCCAGTTCCGGTGGTTCCGAGTCCGGTGGCCCGGAGGAGGAGGAGAAAGGCCTCCTCAAAGACCGTCCAGCCAGAGACCGTCCAGCCAGAGACCGTCCAGCCAGAGACCGTCCAGCCAGAGACCGTCCAGCCAGAGACCGTCCAGCCACGTCCAGCCAGAGACCGTCCAGCCAGAGACCGTCCAGCCAGAGACCGTCCAGCCAGAGCTTCACGTCAGCCACGTCCAGCCAGAGCTTCACGTCAGCCACATCCAGCCAGAGCTTCACGTCAGCCACGTCCAGCCAGAGCTTCACGTCAGCCACGTCCAGCCAGAGCTTCACGTCACTTCTGCCCAGCCAGAGACTGTTCACGTCACGTCTGCCCAGCCAGAGACTGTTCACGTCACGTCTGCCCAGCCAGAGACTGATCACGCCACGCATGCGCCGCCTGAGCCCTCAGTGACCGCAACACTGGCCATTATGGCCACAGCCATGTGGTGTGTGTGGGCTACGCACACCCTTGAGCCAGAGCCCGCTGATCCTGCGCCAGAGCCCGCTGATCCTGCGCCAGAGCCCGCTGATCCTGCGCCAGAGCCCGCTGATCCTGCGCCAGAGCCCGCTGATCCTGCGCCAGAGCCCGCTGATCCTGCGCCAGAGCCCGCTGATCCTGCGCCAGAGCCCGCTGATCCTGCGCCAGAGCCCGCTGATCCTGCGCCAGAGCCCGCTGATCCTGCGCCAGAGCCCGCTGATCCTGCGCCAGAGCCCGCTGATCCTGCGCCAGAGCCCGCTGATCCTGCGCCAGAGCCCGCTGATCCTGCGCCAGAGCCCGCTGATCCTGCGCCAGAGCCCGCTGATCCTGCGCCAGAGCCCGCTGATCCTGCGCCAGAGCCCGCTGATCCTGCGCCAGAGCCCGCTGATCCTGCGCCAGAGCCCGCTGATCCTGCGCCAGAGCCCGCTGATCCTGCGCCAGAGCCCGCTGATCCTGCGCCAGAGCCCGCTGATCCTGCGCCAGAGCCCGCTGATCCTGCGCCAGAGCCCGCTGATCCTGCGCCAGAGCCCGCTGATCCGGCGCCAGGGGCCGTTGATCCTGCACCAGAGCTCACTGATCCTGCGCCAGTCCTGTCCAGCGCAGAGTTTCCTTCGCCGCTGGTTCTGCTTAGCTCAGGGCCCTCTTCACCGCCGTGGCCGCCCGAGGGGTCTTCACCGCCGTGGCCGCTCGAAGGGTCTTCACCGCCGTGGCCGCCCGAAGGGTCCTCTCCGCCGTGGCCGCCCGAAGGGTCTTCACCGCCCTGGCCGCCCGAAGGGTCTTCACCGCCCTGGCCACCTGAACTGCCTGCTCCACCCTGGTTGCCTGCACAGCCTGGTCTGCCCACGCTCCATGGCCCAGGTCCACCATGTCCTGGTCCCGTTCCCCTGTGCGGGTCTGGCCCTCCATCCCTCCCCCAGACCGCCTCCGCTTCACCACCCTCCTGAACTATTGTTTTTTGTTTTTATGGGCGTCGGGAGCCGCCCATAGGGGAGGGGCTATGTCACGGTGTGGGTTTTGTGTTTTGTTCCTTGTTCTTGTCTGTCATGTGATTCCCTGTTTGTCATGTTATCCTGCCATGTGTCTTGTCTTTTGTCATGTTGTTGCTCAGTGTCCACAGGTGTTCCTCGTCTATGTCTATTAGTCTCCCCAGGTGTCTCTTATTAACCACGCCCCCTTGTTATCTTGTTTAGCTTGTTTGTCTGTGTATTTAAACCCCTGTGTTTCAGTTGTTGGCTGTCGGTTGTTGTTTAATGTTACTACTGTCTTGTTCGGAGTTCCCTGGATTTCCTGTTTGTTTCTGTTTAATTAAATGTGCTTGCGATTGGATTCACTCTCTGTTTCATCCTTGCTGCCGCGTAACACTAGGACAGAGCTCCTCACTTTTTGCAGTTAAAAAAAAATCACTTAATTTTCAAAGAATTGTATTATTATTATAGTTTTATGTATTTTTGATGTTTTTTCGTTGTTGTTTTATAAATGCTCTATGAGAATTGTTAAAAAATGTTCAATCAAAACATCGCGTTTTTTTTTTTTTTTTTTTTTTTTTTAGTCGACTAATCGTTGCGCAGGACAAGACTTTGGTCGACTAAGGATTTCTTTGGTTGACTACAGCCCTAGTAATCTGTAATCTATATGCATGTAATCTGTAATCTATAATATGTAATCTATATGTAATCTGTAATCTATAATATGTAATATGTAATCTGTAATCTATATGTAATCTGTAATCTATATGTAATCTGTAATCTATAATATGTAATCTATAATATGTAATCTATAATATGTAATATGTAATCTGTAATCTGTAATCTATATGTAATCTATATGTATGTAATCTGTAATCTATAATATGTAATCTGTATTCTATAATATGTAATCTGTAATCTATATGTAATCTGTAATCTATATGTAACCTGTAATCTATATGTAACCTGTAATCTATAATCTGTAATCCACAGCTCGTGGCCTGATTGGAGGTAGCTCGCCAAGGGGCCGTTCACATATCGCGTCTTAAAGGCTGAAATATGTGAGGCGTAGCCTATCTTTTTATAAAACCTTTTTTGTCAAAACTTTATTTGAACTTGTATCTACATGTTAGATAACATGTTGCAAGACACTCCTTTAAAATCTGGCCATCATTTGTAATGTTATTATTTTAATGTTTATGTAAGCAAAAGGTGCATATTGATGCTGGTTTTCGACATAAAACTTGGTGAATTGATTTCATTGTGTAGCATTAGTACTTTTTGAACAGAATTCTGTGATAACCGTGATCATTTTGGTCACTATAATCATGAAATGACATTTTCATGCCATTTCATCTCTAGTTATGATCAACTAAAATCAAATATAATTATATGTTTTTATAGTATAATATGCAAAGTACAATTTTCTATCATTTTTTTCATCTCTGATTCTGTTCTTTTCTCTGACACAAAAACTCTTTCAGGTCTAAAACAGTTTGGATAGTTGTTAATATGAGAGTTATGAGACATTATTTAAGAGATTTAAGTATTGTATTACATGAGTAGCTCTCGGCCACTTTCATTTTTAAAAAGTAGCTCTCAAATGAAAAAATGGTTGGAGACCTCTGCTGTAATCTATATATGTAATATGTAATCTATAATCTGCAATCTATAACCTGTAATCTATATGTAATCTGTAATATATATGTAATCTATAATCTGTAATCTATAATCTGTAATCTATAATCTGTAATCTATAATCTGTAATCTGTAATCTATAACCTGTAATCTGTAATCTGTAATCTATAACCTGTAATCTGTAATCTATAATCTGTAATCTATAACCTGTAATCTGTAATCTGTAATCTATAATCTATAATCTGTAATCTGTAATCTGCAATCTATAACCTGTAATCTATAATCTGTAATCTATAATCTGTAATCTATAATCTGTAATCTATAACCTGTCATCTGTAATCTATAATCTGCCATCTATAATCTGTAATCTGCAATCTATAATTTGTAATCTGTAATCTATAACCTGTAATCTATAACCTGTAATCTATAACCTGTAATCTATAACCTGTAATATATAATCTTTTCTTTTTTTTTCTTTTTTAAATTTTTAGGTGTGGCTTTAATAAAAGTGCATGATGAAGTTGTAAACAACAAACTGTAATATATAATCTGTAATCGGTCCACAAAAATGTAGCAAATTACGCAAATGTGAAAAAGCGTAACTAACCTTTAAGTTTGTTAAGTTTGTTGCGTTTATTATTTATTGCTCTGAGAAGCTGTAATTTATATATTTTTAGTATATTTTTCAGTATGGATTTTTGACAACACGACTCAACATGAGCCGCACACACACAGAGGGTCAGCATATAAATCATCTTCAGTATGTCTGATCACACTGCTTTGCATTAAACACCTCACAACATGCTTTCGTTCACAAACAGCGCAAACGAAGCCAAAGAACTCGTCTGGAGTCACTGCGGTCTGAAACACAAGCAAACAGGTGTGTGTGTGTGTGTGTGTGTGTCTCTCGCCGTGGGCCGTTCTACTGGGTTTACTTTAAAGGTGCACTGTGTAATATTTAGGAGGATCTGTTGACAGAAATGCAATATCATAAGCATAACTGTGTGTTCAGTGGTGTATAAAGAGCTTACTTAATGAACCGTTATGTTTGTCTTACCTTAGAACGAGCTGTTTCTCTCTAAACACATTGTGTTTCTACGGTGGCCCTGAACGGACAAACGTGTTTCAAGAAGCTAGCTAGCTAAAAGAAGCTAGCTAAAGTCAGCAAATAAAACACTGACACAATGATGAACAGGTAACAATAATATTCACAATAACATTGTTTTACTGAATAATTAAGTAAAGCGAATTTCTTAATTTATCTTTTGTAAAGAAACCTCATTCTACTCTCTGCTGTCTCAGACGACGACATCACTTCCTGTCGGCTACCGTAACTTCTGTCGGGTGCAATTCACAACCTCACCACTAGAGGCTGCTAAACTTACACACTGCACCTTTAAACAAACATCCCTCACTCACTGTAGTGCTGCTCGCTTCACACACACTGACAGAAACACAAACACGCACAAGCTTCACACACACACACACACTGACAGAAGCACAAACACACACGAGCTTCACACACACTGACAGAAACACAAACACGCACAAGCTACACACACACACACACTGACAGAAACACAAACACACACGAGCTTCACACACACACACACACTGACAGAAACACAAACACGCACAAGCTTCACACACACACACACACTGACAGAAGCACAAACACACACGAGCTTCACACACACTGACAGAAACACAAACACGCACAAGCTTAACACACACACTGACAGAAGCACAAACACACACGAGCTTCACACACACACACACTGACAGAAGCACAAACACACACAAGCTTCACACACACACACACACTGACAGAAGCACAAACACACACGAGCTTCACATATGAACACACACTGACAGAAGCACAAACACACACGAGCTTCACACACACACACACTGACAGAAGCACAAACACACACGAGCTTCACACACACACACACTGACAGAAGCACAAACACACACGAGCTTCACACACACACACACTGACAGAAGCACAAACACACACGAGCTTCACACTAGTGTTGTCAAAAATATCGATATTTCGATAAATATCGATACTGAAATATCTGAACGGTACCAATACTAATTTCCCGAAGTATCGATACTAGCCGAGCAGTCACTTTCACTTCTCTCAAAAGGCGCGTTGACAAACACCACACGTGACGCACTCGTCTCATTCGCTCCGGTTAAATAGCAAAAGTGAAGTGAATGGAAAGATGGCGAGGGCGGCGCCCCCGCGACCGGCTTTGGTTGATTCCGCGAGCGGGCATGTCGGAGAATAGCGCGGACACGAGCTACACACCGCGAGCGGGCATGTCGGAGAATAGCGCGGACACGAGCTACACACCGCGAGCGGGCATGTCGGAGAATAGCGCGGACACGAGCTACACACCGCGAGCGAGCATGTCGGAGAATAGCGCGGACACGAGCTACACACCGCGAGCGAGCATGTCGGAGAATAGCGCGGACACGAGCTACACACCGCGAGCGAGCATGTCGGAGAATAGCGCGGACACGAGCTACACACCGCGAGCGGGCATGTCGGAGAATAGCGCGGACACGAGCTACACACCGCGAGCGGGCATGTCGGAGAATAGCGCGGACACGAGCTACACACCGCGAGCGGGCATGTCGGAGAATAGCGTGGACACGAGCTACACACCGCGAGCGGGCATGTCGGAGAATAGCGCGGACACGAGCTACACACCGCGAGCGGGCATGTCGGAGAATAGCGCGGACACGAGCTACACACCGCGAGCGGGCATGTCGGAGAATAGCGCGGACACGAGCTACACACCGCGAGCGGGCATGTCGGAGAATAGCGCGGACACGAGCTACACACCGCGAGCGAGCATGTAGGAGAATAGCGCGGACACGAGCTACACACCGCGAGCGGGCATGTCGGAGAATAGCGCGGACACGAGCTACACACCGCGAGCGGGCATGTCGGAGAATAGCGCGGACACGAGCTACACACCGCGAGCGAGCATGTCGGAGAATAGCGCGGACACGAGCTACACACCGCGAGCGAGCATGTCGGAGAATAGCGCGGACACGAGCTACACACCGCGAGCGGGCATGTCGGAGAATAGCGCGGACACGAGCTACACACCGCGAGCGGGCATGTCGGAGAATAGCGCGGACACGCGAGCGGGCATGTCGGAGAATAGCGCGGACACGAGCTACACACCGCGAGCGGGCATGTCGGAGAATAGCGCGGACACGCGAGCGGGCATGTCGGAGAATAGCGCGGACACGCGAGCGGGCATGTCGGAGAATAGCGCGGACACGAGCTACACACCGCGAGCGAGCATGTCGGAGAATAGCGCGGACACGAGCTACACACCGCGAGCGAGCATGTCGGAGAATAGCGCGGACACGAGCTACACACCGCGAGCGGGCATGTCGGAGAATAGCGCGGACACGCGAGCGGGCATGTCGGAGAATAGCGCGGACACGAGCTACACACCGCGAGCGGGCATGTCGGAGAATAGCGCGGACACGCGAGCGGGCATGTCGGAGAATAGCGCGGACACGCGAGCGGGCATGTCGGAGAATAGCGCGGACACGAGCTACACACCGCGAGCGGGCATGTCGGAGAATAGCGCGGACACGCGAGCGGGCATGTCGGAGAATAGCGCGGACACGCGAGCGGGCATGTCGGAGAATAGCGCGGACACGCGAGCGGGCATGTCGGAGAATAGCGCGGACACGCGAGCGGGCATGTCGGAGAATAGCGCGGACACGAGCTACACACCGCGAGCGGGCATGTCGGAGAATAGCGCGGACACGAGCTACACACCGCGAGCGGGCATGTCGGAGAATAGCGCGGACACGCGAGCGGGCATGTCGGAGAATAGCGCGGACACGAGCTACACACCGCGAGCGGGCATGTCGGAGAATAGCGCGGACACGCGAGCGGGCATGTCGGAGAATAGCGCGGACACGCGAGCGGGCATGTCGGAGAATAGCGCGGACACGCGAGCGGGCATGTCGGAGAATAGCGCGGACACGCGAGCGGGCATGTCGGAGAATAGCGCGGACACGCGAGCGGGCATGTCGGAGAATAGCGCGGACACGCGAGCGGGCATGTCGGAGAATAGCGCGTAGGCCTACACGCGAGCGGGCTGCGGGCACCCAACAGATTGTTTGACTATCAATAATCCCTCACATCACTCATTTTTTAAAATTATTGTATTGGTGAAAACAGACTTAAGGAACAGGCTCCAGGGGTAAGCTACTATTTAGCAGCATATGCTCAGCATCAGGGGTGTTTGTTGTTTGGACAGACCTGCCCCCACTGCTAAAAAAAACCCACTGTAACTCTTCTCATTTGAACTTTTCTGAAACATTAACCAAGATGGCCTAGTATTGTTGTTGATAAGAGTCTGTGTTGTCTCGTTTTAATTCTTAAAGTTAACATAATCTGACTGAGGAATCTTAGACAAGTAAATATTGTAACTGTGGTCAAATGTAAATTAACTGGTGCCTATTTAACTTTATTCAAAAATTATTATTTAATTCTGCAATTTTCCTTCATTAGCGATTATCATCAATTTGATTACACAGATATTAAACTAAACAGCTAGACAATGGCATCTCTGAATTCAATAATGACATGCCTTTAACTGAAAATTGAATGTTTAATCTTATTATTATACATTACTGACTCTCTAGCCTCCAATTTGATACTGTTAAGTGCTTTTTTGTTACAGTATATTTTAATCTTTGATAACAGTAGGTAATAAAAGTACATCATGTTAGCTCTGGTCCAATTAAAAAATTTTAACAAATAGAACTCAGGACATTTTTGTTCATGTAAAATATACCTCATTGTCATGTTCTAGACTTATATTTAGCTTTAAATAAAAAAAATACCCCCTTAATATTGTGGCAGTTTTTTCTCCGTGGTATCGAAAATGGTATCGAATATCGATATTTTTCAAGGTATCGTATCGAAGTTAGAAATTCTAGTATCGTGACACTACTTCACACACACACACTGACAGAAGCACAAACGAGCTTCACACACACACTGACAGAAGCACAAACACACACGAGCTTCACACACACACACACTGACAGAAGCACAAACACACACAAGCTTCACACACACACACACTGACAGAAGCACAAACACACACGAGCTTCACACACACACACTGACAGAAGCACAAACACACACGAGCTTCACACACACACTGACAGAAGCACAAACACACACGAGCTTCACACACACACACACTGACAGAAGCACAAACACACACGAGCTTCACATATGAACACACACTGACAGAAGCACAAACACACACGAGCTTCACACACACACACACACACTGAGAGAAGCACAAACACACACGAGCTTCACACACACACTGACAGAAGCACAAACACACACGAGCTTCACACACATTGACAGAAGCACAAACACACACGAGCTTCACACACACACACACACACTGACAGAAGCACAAACACACACAAGCTTCACACACACACTGACAGAAGCACAAACACACACGAGCTTCACACACACTGACAGAAGCACAAACACACACGAGCTTCACACACACACTGACAGAAGCACAAACACACACGAGCTTCACACACACACACTGACAGAAGCACAAACACACACAAGCTTCACACACACTGACAGAAGCACAAACACACACGAGCTTCACATATGAACACACACACACATGAGACTGTGTGTATCACTTCCGCTCGAGCGAACGCTGGCAAGACTACCTACTGCCGCTGCTCGTTTCGGAAAACTTTAAACTATTATCCAATTTTGTACGGATTTTGAACCCAAGATGTTGCCACAATTGTTTTTATGGTTCGTTTGTGTCTGGCTCCTCTTGTTATCCGTTCACCTGCCAGTGATGGGTTTATACCAGTACACAGTTACTGACCTGATCCGGCTCCGACGTCACTCGCTTGGTACGCCGCCAGCTGTACTCCAATTCCACCCGGATATCATCTACTATCCCCGGCGGAGATACAACCACGAGGTTCCCGTCGGAATCTGAACTCTCACAGCTCTACAGCCATAAAGACCATCTGGTCCAGCTCTCGACGTCCACGCTCTGTCAGCCGCGCTGTTAACCACAATATGTTAGTCCGACTAAGTCGGTCGGCTAACATTTTCAACTCTGACAATACTCCACAAAAGTGCGCTCTTCTCAATGTTCGCTCTCTGTCAAACAAGGGACATATCATCCGGGACCTCATCACTGACCGTGAGTTAGATTTTATCTGTTTAACTGAGACCTGGCAACAACCTAATGACTTTTCACTGCTCAATGAAACTGCACCATCCGGATTTGTTTACAAATCGCACCCCGTGGGACCAGCCGGGGAGGTGGTCTCGCGATGTTTTACCGAGAGAAGTGGAAAGTCTCGCCAGTATCCACACCTGTCTCGAGCTCGTTTGAGCATATGGTCTGTGTACTTTCTGGTCAAATTCCAACCATTATCGCCACTGTTTACCGCCCACCTAAACCTAACGGCAACTTTGTAGATGATTTTGCTGTTTTTCTCACTTATTTATCCACTCTATCATCAAATATAACACTGATGGGAGATTTCAATATCCATATGGACAAACCCAATTTGCCTCTCACCAAAGACTTCACCTCCTGCCTGGACAGTTTTGGTTTCCTTCAGCATATAACTTGTCCCACACACTCAAAAGGCCACATTTTAGACCTGATTTGTTGCTCTGGAGTCACTCCCATCAACATTACAGTCGATGATCTCCCCATAACGGATCATTTTCTCATCACATTTACAGTTGGACTTACCCTCTCAACCACCAAGACATCACGTCATATCACTTTTCACAATATAAAAAACATTAACCCAGCCACTCTAACTACAACTATTGACTCGTCTGCCATCCTCAACATCCACAATCTCTTCACCCCTGATGATTTGGTTTCTCAATACAATACTGGACTTTTAAACATTCTCGACTGCCTCGCTCCGTTGAGAACTCGATCTGTTTCATTCGCTGTCTCCGCTCCCTGGTTCATCGCTGATCTTCGCCTTATGAAAGCAGAAGGACGACAACTGGAAAGACTGTATAGGAAATCTGGTCTCAACATACATAAAGAACTATACAATAACCACATTCTGCATTATAAGGATTCCATAGCCACCACTAAAACCCAGTACTACTCGAGTTTAATTACTGCTAATCATGGAAACACAGTCACTTTTCAATATTTTAAACAAAAACACCCAACCACAGGATTCTCTGCCTCCCCATTTGTATACTACTCATTTCTGTAATTCCATCATGTCATTCTTTACTACTAAAGTCTACAATATTCACTTACACCTTGACTACAATCCACACCATCTCCACACCTTTTCTGACCCCCTTCCACCCATACACACACTCTCTTCTTTTCACCTGCCCTCTCTCTCAGAACTCACCGAACTCATCCAGAAATCCAAATCGTCCACATGTCAACTAGAGCCTCTACCTACAGACCTTGTCAAATCCTGCCTCCCTTCTCTGCTCCCTATCATCTCGGCCATCATTCACTCCTCTCTCACCACTGGAACTGTCCCCACATCCTTAAAAACTGCTGTCATTACACCTATCTTGAAAAAGCCTGGTGCTGACCCTTCCATTTTCGATAACTTCCGTCCTATTTCCAACTTACCCTACATTTCCAAAATTCTCGAAAAAGTAGTTGCCACTCAAATACATTCTCACCTTTCTCAACAATCTCTATGAACAGTTCCAGTCTGGTTTCCGCCCACTCCACAGCACAGAAACAGCACTAATAAAAAATCACCAATGACCTTCTCATGGCAGCTGACTCTGGACTACTCACTATCCTCATCCTTCTTGACCTGAGTGCGGCCTTTGACACCATCTGTCATACCACCCTCCTTAAAAGATTGTCATCCATTGGTATTACACACACTTCACTAAACTGGCTCACATCCTACCTCTCTGGCCGCACTCAGTTCATTCAGCTTAAAGGGATACTCCACTTTTTTTGGAAATAGGCTCATTTTACAACTCCCCCAGAGTTAAACTGTTGAGTTTTACCGTTTTTGAATCCATTCAGCCGATCTCCGGTTCTGGCGGTACCACTTTTAGCATAGCTTAGCATACATCATTGGAGTTGACAAGACCATTAGCATTTCTCAAAAAAAAATGACCAAAGAGTTTTGATATTTTTCCTATTTAAAACTTGACTCTTCTGTAGTTACATCGTGCACTAAGACCGACGGAAAATGAACAATGTTGCGATTTTCTAGGCTGGTATGGCTAGGAACTATAATCTCATTCCTGCGTAATAATCAAGAAACTTCACTGCCGTACCATGAGAGCAGCAGGCGTAATGATATGACGCAGCGCCTGAAAATAGGCCACCTTCCTTCAACACAACAGAACTATTTTCAGGCGCTGCGTCATATCATTACGCATGCTGTACTCATGGTACGGCAGTGAAGTTTCTTGATTATTACGCAGGAATGAGATTATAGTTCCTAGCCATACCAGCCTAGAAAATCGCAACATTGTTCATTTTCCGTCGGTCTTAGTGCACGATGTAACTACAGAAGAGTCAAGTTTTAAATAGGAAAAATATCAAAACTCTTTGGTCATTTTTTTTTGAGAAATGCTAATGGTCTTGTCAACTATAATGATGTATGCTAAGCTATGCTAAAAGTGGTACCGCCAGAACCGGAGATCGGCTGAATGGATTCAAAAACGGTAAAACTCAACAGTTTAACTCTGGGGGAGTTGTAAAATGAGCCTATTTCCAAAAAAAAGTGGAGTATCCCTTTAAGTCATTCAAATCCACTTCCTCTTCCGCCACTACAGGTGTGCCCCAGGGCTCTGTCCTGGGGCCCCTTCTTTTTATTATCTACATTCTACCCCTTGGAAATATTCTTCATAAATTCAAATGTTAATTTCACTGCTACGCGGGTGACATCCAGCTCTACCTCACCACAAAGCCCACATCCACTCTTGCACTCACTACCCTCACTGATTGCACTGCAGAAATAAAATCCTGGCTTACCCTCAACTTCCTTACACTTAACAGTGGTAAAACCGAGGTTCTCCTCATTGGTACCAAATCCACATTAGCCAAAACTAACAGTTTCTCCATCAAAATTGATAATTCGTCCATCTCACCTTCCCCTCAGGTTAAGAGTCTGGGCGTCATCCTTGACAGCACACTATCATTCCAACCACACATCAATAACATCACCCGGTCAGCCTACTTCCACTTACGTAACATTAATCGCCTTCGCCCCTCCCTCGCCCCCCACACTGCTGCCATTCTGGTCCACAGCCTTGTCACCTCCCGCCTAGACTACTGCAATACACTTCTTTTGGGCCTCCCTCATAAATCCCTCCGTAAACTTCAATTAGTCCAAAACTCAGCTGGCCGAATCATTACCCGAACCCCCTCCATCCATCACATCACTCCAGTCCTCCAGCAGCTTCACTGGCTCCCTATTCAGTTCCGTATTCAGTTCAAGGTCCTCTTGCTGACATTTAAAGCCATCCACAACCTCTCTCCCCCTTATTTGTCCGATCTCCTACATGTTTCTACTTCATCTCGTTTTCTCAGATCCTCCTCCACATGACATCTGTCTGTCCCACCTGCCCGTCTCGCCACAATGGGGAGCAGAGCATTCAGCCGCTCTGCTCCCCGCCTTTGGAATTCCCTTCCACTTCATCTTAAAAACATGGATTCTTTCCCTCATTTCAAAACTGGACTCAAAACCTTTCTGTTTAAACAAGCCTATTCGTTGTAGCACCCATTTATCTGCAATTCTACTTGATTTTAAATTGATTTTAATCTACTTTTGGTATAACTTTACTATTTGTTTATTGTATTAACTTTTATGTATGCCTGTACTGTGACCTTGAGTGTCAGAAAGGCGCCTTTTAAATAAAATGTATTATTATTATTATTATTTACACACACTTATAAAGCCTTTAAATGATCAACATGATATTTGCACTCAGTCTCCTCCAGGCCTTCTGTCTCTGATTGATCGCTTAGTAAACGTAAGTAATAACTTTGATATTGTTAGTAATATGTCAGCTGGACCAATGCAGGTTTACTTCATTATCCATCATCATTTATTATAAAAATCCTGAATTGACAATTGTTCATCTGTCAATAATCATTGTATTGCATTGCATTAAGATCATAAAACAAAGCATTTAAATATCATCTTACTAAGATTGAGCGCTGTCACTTTACGTTCGAAAAACGATTGCACAATCGATCGGATCAGCCAACACAAGTATCGGAAACGGAAATAGGGAATCGATTTTAACTACTTTTTTTTTTTTTTACCAAAAATAGGTTTAAGTCAATGCATCTCTATTATTGTGCGGGAATAAACTCTCAGAGAATTGCGGGAGCGGGCGGTAATGGTCAGAAATTCGGCGGGCGCGGGCGCGATGAAGAAAACAGTCCCACAATACAGCACACAGAACATGTAGGATGTTGGAAAATAACAATGTCTTTTCTGTTAACCAAATGCTTTTTAATATTCGCTATTACTTCAATGCAAGTGAACAAGCGCGCCAATTAATCATCAGGAATATTGCTGACTTGTGCGTCTCCAGCGCCTCTTTACGCTCGGCCTAACGCCTGTTAGGTGTCCGTGGATTTGCCTGTATTTGGTGTTGAAAATGGAAACGCCTTTAGACATGGAAAATCGATTCAATGAACACTTATGTTAAGATTTTTTCACAAAAGTGACAGCCCTACTAAGATTGGCAGATATTGATATTTATATGCATTTTATATATCTACTATACTGTTATTAAAGATCTGATTGATTGATAAAGTTGTTCTGTATCTTCATCATTCCTTCTGATGTTCACTGATGTTCACTTGCTGCTGTAACTAGTAAAGAGGAAGAGATGATCGGTTCTTCTGTCACACACACACACACACACACACACACATTTACTGACTGAATTTACTGATGAAACTGACAGGATTTGAAAGCTGAGACTTTGTTCCATATCAAAAGTATCAAATATTACTGTGATTATTGGACGCAATAATCACAGTAGTGATAACTGTAATAACTGTAATAACTGTAAATACTGTAATAAATCTCAGTAATAACTGAGATGAGCAATAACTGAGATGAGGAATAACTGAGGTGAGCAATAACTGAGGTGAGCAATAACTGAGATGAGCAATAACTGAGATGAGGAATAACTGAGATGAGGAATAACTGAGATGAGCAATAACTGAGATGAGGAATAACTGAGGTGAGCAATAACTGAGATGAGGAATAACTGAGATGAGCAATAACTGAGATGAGGAATAACTGAGGTGAGCAATAACTGAGATGAGCAATAACTGAGATGAGGAATAACTGAGATGAGGAATAACTGAGATGAGCAATAACTGAGATGAGGAATAACTGAGGTGAGCAATAACTGAGATGAGGAATAACTGAGATGAGCAATAACTGAGATGAGGAATAACTGAGGTGAGCAATAACTGAGATGAGCAATAACTGAGATGAGGAATAACTGAGGTGAGCAATAACTGAGATGAGCAATAACTGAGATGAGGAATAACTGAGATGAGCAATAACTGAGATGAGCAATAACTGAGATGAGGAATAACTGAGGTGAGCAATAACTGAGGTGAGCAATAACTGAGATGAGCCATAACTGAGATGAGGAATAACTGAGATGAGCAATAACTGAGATGAGGAATAACTGAGATGAGCAATAACTGAGATGAGCAATAACTGAGATGAGCAATAACTGAGATGAGGAATAACTGAGATGAGCAATAACTGAGATGAGCAATAACTGAGATGAGCAATAACTGAGATGAGGAATAACTGAGATGAGCAATAACTGAGATGAGCAATAACTGAGATGAGGAATAACTGAGATGAGCAATAACTGAGATGAGCAATAACTGAGATGAGCAATAACTGAGATGAGCAATAACTGAGGTGAGCAATAACTGAGGTGAGCAATAACTGAGGTGAGCAATAACTGAGATGAGCAATAACTGAGATGAGCAATAACTGAGATGAGCAATAACTGAGATGAGGAATAACTGAGGTGAGCAATAACTGAGGTGAGCAATAACTGAGATGAGCAATAACTGAGATGAGCAATAACTGAGATGAGCAATAACTGAGGTGAGCAATAACTGAGCACACGGTCTCTTGAATCTCCTGGGAAATAAATAAAACAAACCAAAAAAATGAAATGCACACGTGTAGATCAGAAGACTTACAGCAACCATAAACACAGGAATATTGTAAACATATTATTCAGTATTATTAAAATAGGGGTTGTATGCTTTAGTTAATTTTGTTTGTGTATTTGTTTTTAGTATTATCATTATACGGTATAGCATAGTATGTTTTAGTTAATATATTATAGGGTATAGAATGCTTTAGTGAATGTTTTTGTTTTATGAATGTAGTTATGTAGATAGATGTCTGTGTGCGAGGATTGAATGTGGATGTACAAATCTAATTTCCTGAGGAGGATTAATAAAGTATATATATTATCCATCTATCAATTATTGCTGCAACTCGATTATAGACCTTAAACGGAGCTGGATGTGCATGTAATCACAATTAAACATAACTGAAGTAAAGCGGTTTCATTATAGTCTTAAAAAGAAACTCTAAATAAACCTGCATTTCCTCAAACGCGTCTCAGATCATCTGATGTTTCCTTTTCTACTGGAGGAAACGACTGCAAACGCACACGAGGAAACCGTCACAACATGTTATTTGATTAATGATGTAATTACAGCTTGAAACCACACACACACACACACACACACACACACAGCTGAATCAGGATCACAAACACCATCAGACGCTGATATCAGACACGATCTGATCTCACACTGAAACCGATGTCAGATATAACACACTCAACGAAGCTCATAGTTTTGCTCATATTTATCAGGATTCCTGACGAAACAGAAGAACAGAAATGTAAAAGTTCATTCTGATCCGGTCAACGGTGAGTCACATGACCATCGCATTACGCTGAAGTAAAAAGCCAAAGTTACTGGAAATAGAGCCGGAAAATCTGTTGCTGAGACGCTATAAAGGAGCGTTTCTCTGCTGGTGCATTCTGGGAAAACACATGAGAGACACGGCTGTCAGAAATGATAAGTGAGTGAATTATTCTCAGAACTGCATCTGATAGAGAAACAACACCAGAAACTGTTCTGAGAACAGGACAGAAGGAACATTAAACATTCAATTATATCCATAAACGCTTTACAAAGTCTCATAAAAACTCAATGATGGATTAATGCACGGCCCTGTCAACTTTACTGACTTTTCAAATATATATATTTTTTTTTTAGTAATATTGTGTTGAATATAGTGTAATAATATGATTATTTTTAATAAAATAAATCAAATAAATGATTTGAGTGTATCGCTGCGCTGTTGAGGCACATCTAGAGGCCAGTGAGTCACGCGTAATATAGAGTCGCGTGAAGACGCTTACTCGCAAAACAAAAATGAGGTTAAAACCACAAACAAGTGGATCAATGAAAAGAAAGCAAAAATAAAAGGACAAAGCAGCAAGAGAAGCTACAGAAGCTACCAACAATAGCCAGCCAGCATTTATAAATGCAAACAGTATAGATGCTAACAACGTTTCTGCTGCTTCAAGTGAAGGCGGCGCTAGCACAGCTAACCGTGATAGCGGTGATACTGAGCCGGCCTGTGATTACTACACCGTCAAAATCATGAAAACAATTATTGATTATGGACCGCCAATGTGTGTGTTGCCCTGAAGCTGTCCCTCGCCCTGCCAGTCAGCAACTGTAGGAGGTTTCCAGTACAGATTTGCGCAAAACTTTTGCGTTTTTTTCTAAATGTCGACAAAAAACAATAGCGAAATGAGGGCGTTTCCGTTCAATTAACCGATGTTATGCGACGAAAACGTAAATTTTTTTCCTCTGTGTGTGTGTGTGTGTGTGTGTGTTATCCAGCATTAATGGCAGGGAAAGCCTCTTATACTGAAAGCGGCTCATATGAGGAGTTTCTGGGTGTTTCTCCTCAGTTCTGCTCGAGGTCGTGATTGTGGCGTTTCTTTGTGGTTTATAATCCAGTATTCCTGTAATTCTTATGAGTTTAGTAAAGAACTCAGTCTCGTCTTCTGCCCAAACACACCGCTTCCTCTCCGTCATGTGACTGTAAATGCACAAAAACTGTTTCCATTGCAGTTTCGCGAAATAATATTTATTTTTCGAATCGCCTGGAAAACCTCCTCATGTGAGCGTAGAAACTTTTTGCGATAAATGGGAGTATTTGCGCAATTGACGCGTTTCCATTGGACGTATTTTCAATTTACGCAATTTGAAGGGTAATGTAAACGCGGCTAGTGAAGGAGAACGTTCATTTTCTCTCATGGCAAGAGTAAAGAAAAAACTAAGAAGCAAAATGGACGCCTCGGTTCACTGTCTTTCATGGCCACTGAATGCGATCTTGTGAGGAACTGGATTTGATGATGTTGTGGAAGCGTAAGCTAAAGTTAAACCAACGTTTTTGTTCTTGCTAAATGCCTGTGGTGAACGACAGTCACACATGAACTGCTAAACTCATGTCTGCTAAATGTAAATGCAAATTATTCATGGCACTTTCTCCTGATTTTTTTTTATGATTTTCTTTTTTTATTTATGATTTGGAGAGGTCAGAAGCTTTTTTAGATGTTGATGGATACTGGTGAGATATTTGAAGCCAATATGTGGTGTGAAAGTACAGAATATTAATATATTAATAATCCATAATCATAATCCGTCCCTGCACAGACGCACTACTGGTTAAAGGTTTGGACACGCCCATATTTCAGAATATTAGATAATCATCAAAACTATCAAATCAAACAAATGGAAAAATTATACAATGACGAAATATGTGAAACCATTTTTTTATTCAAATGTAATATATTTTATATAAATTATTATTATTATTATATAAAAAAAGTGCTTGTGTATATATACACAAATAAAGAAAAACAATATATATATAAATATATATAAATATATGTATAATTGTCATTACTGGTATTAGCAGTAGTAGTAGTATTACTTAATACAATAATAATAATAATAAACTAGATTTATATTTGTAAAAATATACATTATTATTATTATTATTATTATTTTAAATAATAAATACATATTGTATACACACACACCAGGGCTCGAGACTAACGGCGTCCTATCGTCCTGGGGACGATAGAAAATGTGTTTAGGACGAACAGAAATATTTTCCAGGACGCCTACAGGACGAAAAACATTTTTGTATGTGTGTTCATTTATTACTAGACTATTAGGCTAACTTACTTATGCCAAATGCCAAAATTAACCGACCAAGCGCTGACTACAACGGAGCGCGTCTTCTCATGCTGTTACTATAGTTACTATCACTGGCCGGCTACTCACCCGGAGACTTGTTCCGCCGTACATCTATCAAATGGCTTAATGACATCGCAAATATGTTGCGCTGGTTAAACAACGGATATTCAATGAATAAAAAATAGACAAAAATGTTAGATAGTGACGATTTAGGAAGAGATCCAGTCAGAGATGTCCTGCGTTTGTGGTAGATGCGCACATTTGTATTAACGTGCTGATCTACCCAGCGGCACACGAGTTGGCATGCACTGCATGTCTCATAAAACGTTAAAACATGTAAACGTCTGGGAGAATGAGTAGAGCGCACATCTGAATAAGAGTGACGACGCAAAAAAAAAGCTCTATTCGGTGCGGTTTTCTGTGCACACACACACGACCGAAGCGTCCAGCCGTAGACACAATACAGCACGCGAGGACTGAACTGAGCTCTCTTTCGTGTCTGAATGGACAAAAAACACACAACATTATGTCTAAATGTCCGTTTAGGAGAGTATTAACTTAAACTATGTCGGTTATGTCTTAAACAGTTGTGAGTGTATCGGATGTGCATCAGTGGATTTGGATCCGCATGTCATTGGACATGATCCGACGTCTTAAAGTGACAGTGGGCAATAAACCTAATGCGGTCTGTGTCCTTAATATTGATCAAGCAACAAAAGAAAAAGAGAAAATCATTCACTGCTCGTTAATAGCTTTAATAAGGATTCATTATATTTAATTCATACAAATAAATATGTCTGCTGCTTGAAAAAATAAAGAATGATGTATGCAAGTTAAAAAGAATGCATATATCATTAATTGGAAAGAAGACTGTTCTATTCTAGGAAAAGTGGTTTTATTTAATTTTAAGATATTTTTTTTTAAGTCACAGTAGTTAAATCTGTATCTGTATTGCATGTTCAAACTTTAAAATCATTCATATTAACAGGTTAATGTTTTCTCCGGCACAAAGACCCCAGTCAGTACAAAGACTGAGACAGACACAGATTTTTTCCCCAAATTCTGTGTTCTAGAGAAGTCATATTACACTTTTTAAAGCCCTTTCTCTTAATAACACATTTCCAGATGATCAGCTATGACACATTACCACTTTGAGAAGTAGTCACCAGTATTTATTTGTTATTGTTTAATCCAACCATGTAAAAAAAAAAAAAAAGATTTGTTCTGCATGAATACAAAAAAGCATTTAACTCCTTTTATTTTTTATTTAATCTGTTTTTTACCTATTTACAGATAACTACTTTGAATGGAGCTAACTAAATATTATAATATATATCATAAACACTTTAATGGTGTTTTTATTATGTGACTAACAACTAACAACTATAGATGATAATAAAGTACAGAAACAACATTTTTATTTTGGGACGGTTGACATTCACTTTAGGACGGTTCAAATTGTTTATCAGGACGGTTTCAGGACGGAGGTGAAAAAAGTTAGTCTGGAGCCCTGACACACACACACATATATATATATATATATATATATACCACAGTATTACCACAGTATAGTCTCAGTACTTCTGTGTGAGGGTGTAAAAGGAAGATAAGCTGTAATGTGCAGGAAACAGAAACAACTCAAGGACCGTCTCAAAATAGAGCATTGTTTTATGACCTTATGACCTTTCACCCCTAGCTGACCTCTGACCTCCATCAGAACTGAAAACGGTTCACAAGAGTGCCATAAACACTGAGACGAGTGGACAAACCAAGACTGGCAGTAATTACAGGTCAAAACCTACAATCTGACTAAACTCACACTGTTCTACACCATCACATGTGAAGAGCTCCAGAATAACACACACTCCACGTCACCAAGCCAAGAATAAACAGGAAACGCTCACAAAGCGAGGAGATGGACTTCCTGTGCAGAACCTTCCGCCAGATCACATCTTCTGTTCGACAACCAGTTCTTACAGAGAAGGAATCACACACACACCATAAACACACAACAGTCCGGTTCAAGTCAGGAGAAAATGACTCGTTAAAAGAACCGACCGATAAATGACTCACCGAGTCACGAGTCATTGTTTTGAATCAGTCCGAGCGGCTCTTCAGTTACTGAATCACTTACACGAACGAGTCATTGTTTTATCATGTATGAATTAAAACTGTTACGCTCACGTTATTTAAATAATAAATTGTCATGATAAATGATAAAAAACAAACACATTAAAATACGTAACCAATGATGCAGAATGATAAATAAAATAGGTAATTGCGACTTTTTTTCTCACAATTGCGAGTAAAAAAAGTCAGATTTGCGAGATATAAACATGCAAATCTGAGGAAAAAAGTCCCAATTACCTTTTAAAATGTTTTATTCTATAAATTGCATTGCTGGGAAAGAAACAAAACAGATAAGTCACACATGTGTTTTTACTATTTTATTATTACATTCAGAAATAATGTAAAACACTGCTAAATAAAACTACACATCAACACTATAAACGTGTATTTTAGTTCCTCTGAATCCAAAATAAATTCTTTTAAAATGTAACAGTACTGAGAACAGAACAGAAATTAATAATTCAAGTATAAAATAAACAAATTAGTGGCATTCATTATAAACGCCAAGCCTAAACTAATTAATTTAAATAATAATACATATACACTGTGTGCAAACGTGTGCATTATGTGTGATATAGGGTGTGCAGTACATAAATGAATTTAGGCTTGGTGTTTATAATGAATATTGTTTAATAAACTTTGTTGTGGAGTGAGGGAAACTAGTCTAAAATGCATGTTTATAGTGTTTACAGTGTTTGTATATGTTTCTGAAACGTGATTTCTGAATGTAAAATAATAAAATCTCTCTCTCTCAATAATGCAATTTTAACCCGTAGCAACTTATTTTAAGTTCAGACGATAAAAAAACGCGGTAGTTGGGATTAATATTTGTTAATTATTGTCTGAAGGGTTTCTGCAAATGTGCATCTATTGTAAAGTCTAACTGGAAACATAACCAGAGTTGTTGAATTCCTCACATCCCACCAAGTCTCTCTCTCTCTCTCTCTCTCTCTCCTCGGATACACACAGATCTTCCCGGTTCTCTTATCTCCGACACACACTTCCTGTTTGCAGTCGAGCGGGACAAACATGGAAAACATTTCACAGTCCGTCACGTTTGCAGCATGAGCCTGATAGAGATATAATTATAGTTTTCCTGCTACAGACAATGAAGGAGGGAGAGAGAGAGAGAGAGAGAGAGAGAGAGAGAGAGAGAGAGAGAGAGAGAGAGAGAGATGAGAGAGAGAGAGAGAGAGAGAGAGAGAGAGAGAGAGAGAGAGAGAGAGAAGAGAGAGGAGAGAGAGCGAGAGCGAGAGCGAGAGCGAGAGCGAGAGCGAGAGAGAGAGAGAGAGAGAGCGAGAGCGAGAGCGAGAGAGAGAGCGAGAGAGAGAGAGAGAGAGAGAGAGAGAGAGAGGGAGAGAGAGAGAGAGAGAGAGAGAGAGAGAGAGAGAGAGAGAGAGAGAGAGAGAGAGAGAGCGAGAGCGAGAGCGAGAGAGAGAGCGAGAGCGAGAGGGAGAGGGAGAGGGAGAGGGAGAAGGAGAGGGAGAGGGAGAGAGGGAGAGGGAGAGGGAGAGGGAGAGGAGAGGGAGAGGGAGAGCGAGAGAGCGAGAGAGCGAGAGAGCGAGGGAGAGGGAGAGGGAGAGCGAGAGAGCGAGAGAGCGAGAGAGCGAGGGAGAGGGAGAGGGAGAGGGAGAGAGGGAGAGAGAGAGAGAGAGAGAGAAGGGAGAGGGAGAGAGAGATTACGTTAATGTTCAGGTTACCGTACATTAAGACACTGAATGGAAGTAAAAGGGCATGAAAGCACATTTTCAGAGTAAAGCCGCAGGACTGTGACGATACGCATGCGATGACATCACTAGGCTCTGTGATGTCATCAATGGCAGACGGAATCACAGAATCCAGTCATGAAGAGGAACTCACTAGGGATGCTCATATTGATCGTTTAACCGAAAGTAAAATTTTTGACCGATTAATACCATCAGTTAAACGGTTAGTTTACTGCATGGTTAAAAAAAAATACTATTAAAAAAATACTATTTAGCCTATATAATCACGGGGCGCGTCGACATGCGCAACTACACGTGCCTCCAGACATATTTTTCTGAGCGAGCAAAATGAAGCGAGCGAGCGAGAAGTAGCAGCTGTGTGGGACCATTTCACAGCAGGGGCGACGAAGTTACTTGCAAAATATGTTACGCGTTATTAAAATACAGCAGCAGTTACAAGTACAATATCACTTGCGAAGCAAATAGGGATGTGAATTTCTGCCAAAAATGACATTCGAAAATCGAAAGAAAAAAAAAAACGCACTCACAATGACAGAAAGGGAGGCCAATTTCATCTTTAGCGATTTGTCATCAAACAAATGGTTTATTAATTGAACAAGTAACATGTTTTCATCGTTTTTTTTTAACATAGGCCTAACTTACCGGTAGTTAAGAAGAAAAAAACAATAAGCAGGACAGTCCGTTTTTGCATCGCCAAACCAGATGCTCGTTAGATAAAAAAATAATGTCATAATGATTTTATGCAAACCTGCCTTGTTACTGCAAAAGCCTACTTTTTAAACAAATTAGTTTCAATCAAAACTATTCGTGTGATGCCCCTGCTTAATACACACACATTACCGCGGGATGGCGGGTGTTCATTTCATAAACTGTGGACAATGGAAGCTTATTTAATGTAGCCTATAAATGAATGTATATGTCCAAAAAACGGATAATGTCATCATACTTGTAGTGCTATCGTCGAGTAATAATCTGTTTGGTTGTAAAATGTATTACCTGAATGAAATGAACTAGAATGTATCGTCCTGTGGAATCATTCATTCACAGACATCATACGAAGATGTTCAACTAATAAAGATCTTCATCGCTGGCAAAAATATGATGCATTTGCAGATTTGCTTTCTCAAGACTGAACTGTAGATCCACGGCCACTTCATCCAACGCTCTTGATGTTGTTAAATCTTCCTGTTACGACTCCGTGTCGAGTGTGAACTGAAAGCGCTTCAGTGATTCAGTGCGTGAGGAACTGAACAGATCATTCAAACTGATTCGCGAACCGATTTACAGATCTGCCAACTTGTTTGATGAAGTCTTTGAACAGAATCGACTCAAAAGAGTGATTCATTTGTGAATGGAGCATCGCTCGTGCCCATAAAAAAGACACAGCGCGCTTGGAATAAACTACGCATTTAACAACATGTATTGGATTAAAATAAAGTAACGAGAGGAACGTCGTCCAACGTAGTGAAGTAAATGTAGATTACTTTGTTACTACCATAGACGGTTACTACCATAGACAGTAAAGGTTAGTCTATACCCACCACTGCTGGGCGCAGAGTTAACGGTCAGACAATGCTCTTCTTCTGTTGTTTGTTTACACTATGTATAAAACGCTGGTATCCTAGATCGCGCAGGAGGGGTTTCATTCATGTTAGTGACACCTTGTGTCCCCGACAGGAAAATACCCTGCTGCGCGATCTAGGACAGTATAGGCGCGCCGTCAATTATGTCACATTGGAATTGCGCGAAAATATAACGATATTCAAATAAGCAATTTTATGATCGAATTTCGAACGCAGTTCAACTATTCGACTATTCGAAGATCGCAACTCATCCCTAGAAGCAAACATCCACAAGCAAATGAAAGTCAACTCAAATGTGTATCACTGATCATTGTGGATAATCGCGAAGTTGTTGTGTTTGGTGCTGCTTTATTGTATTTGCGGAGAAGACGTCGGACTCGGAGATTGTTGGCTTCATGACACCCTCCAGGACCGGTATCAGTTCGGAGAGCATCACCGGCTGGTGCCGTTCTTTTGTAACTGGTCCCTATAAGCAAACAACGTCATGAATGATAGGAAACCAGCAACGGCGATGATTAGCTTCTCCTTCACTTTCTTGGAACTAATGTTTTGGTAGGAACGAAAGTTTACATCGTATGTTTCTCCGGAATCAGCCGGCGCGAAGGACGTCTATATTCCGATTGGTTGCTGGCGATTTGCCACTGAACCGCGTCACAGCTCATTACCATAAACTTGAGCTTCTTTCAACTTTCTGATCGACGCCCAAAACGCGACGCCGATGGATCTGACGCTCCCTGCAGCCGCTTTGGAAGCTCAAGTCGGCGGCGGCGATCCTGCGGTCGTTAATGGAGCTCTAACACACCAGCATCTCACACACACACTCTCTCTCACACACACCCCAGATTACTGCGACCACATCATCTTCATCCAGCTCTTAAGACCCTCGTCCTCCTCTAATGATCCTGCGGCCGTTAATGGAGCTCTAACACACCAGCATCTCACACACACACACACACTCTCTGTGAACCGTTAGTTGAGCTCTAACACAACAGCATCCGCACAACCACATCCAGGCACTTTATCCCGAACACACGAGACGCTAATGGTAAATGGACTGCATTTATATAGAGCTTTCAACAGACCCATGGCAACCAAAGCACTTTACATATTCCCTCACACTCACCCACTCATACACTCACCCACACATACACACACTCACCCATTCATACACACACTCACCCATTCATACACACACTCACCCACACATACACACACTCATACACTCACCCATACATACACTCACCCATACATACACTCATACACACACTCACCCATACACACACTCACCCATACACACACACTCACCCAAACACACACTCACCCATACATACACTCATACACACACTCACCCATACACACACTCATACACTCACTCACCCATACACACACTCACCCATACATACACTCATCCACACACTCACCCATACACACACTCACCCATACACACACTCACCCATACACACACTCACCCATACACACACTCACCCATACACACACTCACCCATACACACACTCACCCATACACACACTCACCCATACACACACTCACCCATACACACACTCACCCATACACACACTCACCCATACACACACTCTCCCATACACACACTCTCCCATACACACACTCACCCATACACACACTCACCCATACACACACTCACCCATACACACACTCACCCATACACACACTCACCCATACACACACTCACCCATACACACACTCACCCATACACACACTCATACACACACTCACCCATACATACACTCACCCATACACACACTCACCCATACACACACTCACCCATACATACACTCACCCATACACACACTCACCCATACATACACTCACCCATACACACACTCACCCACACACTCACCCATACACACACTCACCCATACACACACTCACCCATACACACACTCACCCACACACTCACCCATACACACACTCACCCATACATACACTCACCCATACACACACTCACCCATACATACACTCACCCATACACACACTCACCCACACACTCACCCATACAAACACTCACCCATACACACACTCACCCATACATACACTCATCCACACACTCACCCATACATACACTCATACACACACTCACCCATACACACACTCACCCATACATACACTCACCCATACACACACTCACCCATACATACACTCACCCATTCACACACTCACCCATTCATACACTCACCCATACATACACTCACCCATACACACACTCACCCATACATACACTCACCCATTCACACACTCACCCATACATACACTCACCCATTCATACACTCACCCATTCATACACTCACCCATACATACACTCACCCATTCACACACTCACCCATACATACACTCACCCATTCATAAACTCACCCATACTCACCCATTCATACACTCACCCATACATACACTCACCCATACACACACTCACTCACCCATACACACACTCACCCACACACTCACCCATACAAACACTCACCCATACACACACTCACCCATACATACACTCATCCACACACTCACCCATACATACACTCATACACACACTCACCCATACACACACTCACCCATACATACACTCACCCATACACACACTCACCCATACATACACTCACCCATTCATACACTCACCCATACATACACTCACCCATTCACACACTCACCCATACATACACTCACCCATTCATACACTCACCCATTCATAAACTCACCCATACATACACTCACCCATTCACACACTCACCCATACATACACTCACCCATACATACACTCACACACTCACCCATACACACACTCACTCATACACACACTCACCCATACATACACTCACCCATACATACACTCACCCCATACATACCACACACCCAACCTACATACACCACACCCATTCATAAACTCACCCATACACACACTCACCCATTCATACACTCACCCATTCATACACACACCCATTCATAAACTCACCCATTCATAAACTCACCCATACATACACTCACCATACACACACTCACCCATACATACACTCACCCATTCATACACTCACCCATTCATACACTCACACACTCACCCATACATACACACCCATTCATAAAACTCACCCATTCATAAACTCACCCATTCATAAACTCACCCATACACACACTCACCATTCATACACTCACCCATACATACACTCACCCATACACACACTCACCCATACACACACTCACCCATACATACACTCACCCATACACACACTCACCCATTCATACACTCACCCATTCATACACTCACCCATTCATAAACTCACCCATACACACACTCACCCATTCATACACTCACCCATTCATAAACTCACCCATTACATACACTCACACACTCACTCACCCATACATACACACCCAATTCATACACTCACCCATTCATAAACTCACCCATACATACACTCACCATACACACACTCACCCATACATACACTCACCCATTCATACACTCACCCATACACACACTCACTCATACATACACTCACCCATACACACACTCACCCATACACACACTCACCCATACATACACTCACTCATTAGGGCTGCAACAAACGATTATTTTGATAATCGATTAATCTAACGATTATTAGAACGATTAATCGACTAATCGTCGATTATTTCGCAGACTGATCAGTAAGTTTGGAACGATTATTCAGCTTTTCCAATTAGTTAAAACATTGAGTTATACATATTCTAACTATAATATAAAAAAAGAAAATCACTTCAGCTTTTGAAATAGTTGTTTTAATGAACTTTGAGCCAACTAAACAGGTCATTCTCTTTAAGTTTTCAGATTTCGGTCCAACTCAAATCACACACAAATGCTCTCTAAGCATTGTTTAATAGGCCCACTGCTTTTCTTAGAACTGAAACAGAAAAAGGGACATTTACTTCAGGACACAAAGAATGGTAAAATATGAATCTGCAAACAATTATTATAATTATAAAATTACAATCTTTTTTTACATGACAATTGAGCTGACAGAGACGTTCTCATTCCCTTTTAATTTATAGTATGATAAAGTGACTGCCGTGATATTCTTCCTATATCATAGGAAGGATATAACATCTCGTTTTGTAAGTCTTCATGATGTGACTGCCGTGATATTCTTCCTATATCATAGAAGGATATAACATCTCGTTTTGTAAGTCTTCATGATTATTGAACAAAATACAGGCAAGTGATAAGACTATAATAATACCTATATACTAATAGTGTTACAATAATAAAAACAGCCCTGACTCCTAAGCTCGATCAAGCTTTATTCTATACAAAATAAGTCATCACATTACTGTAATTATATTACTATTGATAATATTATTACTATTATTAGTAGTATTGCATTCTCTAATAAAGAGAGATTTGCCGCTGGTGGTTAGTTAGCTCCAGCTGGAGAACACTCACTTCTCACCGGCTCCTCTTTTGCCGGGATGTTCCTCTTGCACCCCAACATTGCACACGACAGCATTCTTGATTTGAAGTTTTGTGAAACTTTCCCAAACCTAAACCTTGCTAGTTCGGATTCGTTTGCACTGTCATTATTCGCGCTGTTTTCTCTTCTACCGCAATAGCATTTGTAAGGGCTGCACTACACTCTAGCGCTACAGCGCCGTAGCGGTCAAATCGCGGGATTGCAGGCCCTTACATTAGGTCACGTGAGATCAAACGACTACTCGACAACAAAGATATTTGTCGACAAATTTTTATTGTCGACGTTGTCGACAACGTCGACTAATCGTTGCAGCCCTACATACACACACTCACCCATACATACACTCACCCATACACACACTCACCCATTCATACACTCACCCATATCATAAACTCACCCATACACACACTCACCCATACACACACTCACTCATACATACACTCACCCATACATACACTCACCCATACACACACTCACCCATACACACTCACCCATACATACACTCACCCATTCATACACTCACCCATTCATAAACTCACCCATACACACACTCACCCATACATACACTCACCCATACACACACTCACCCATTCATACACTCACCCATACATACACTCACACACTCACTCACCCATACATACACACCCATTCATACACTCACCCATACATACACACACCCATACATACACTCACCCATACATACACTCACCCATACACACACTCACCCATACTACACTCACCCATACATACACTCACCCATACACACACTCACCCATACATACACTCACCCATTCATACACTCACCATACACACACTCACTCATACACACACTCACCATACATACACTCACCCATACACACACTCACCATTCATACACTCACCATTCATAAACTCACCCATACACACACTCACACATACATACACTCACCCATACATACACTCACCCATACACACACTCACCCATACACACACTCACCATACATACACTCACCCATACACACACTCACCCATTCATACACTCACCCATTCATAAACTCACCATACACACACTCACCCAACATACACTCACCCATACACACTCACCCATCATACACTCACCCATACATACACTCACACACTCACTCACCCATACATACACACCCATTCATACACTCACCCATACATACACTCACCCATACATACACTCACCCATACATACACTCACCCATACACACACTCACCCATAATACACTCACCCATACATACACTCACCCATACACACACTCACCCATACATACACTCACCCATTCATACACTCACCCATACACACACTCACTCATACATACACTCACCCATACATACACTCACCCATACACACACTCACCATAACACACACTCACCCATACACACACTCACCCATACATACACTCACCATACACACACTCACCCATTCATACACTCACCCATACACACACTCACCCATACATACACTCATCCACACACTCACTCATACACACACACACTCATACACACACTCACTCATTCACACACTCACCCATACATACACTCACTCATACACACACTCACACACTCACCCATACACACACCACTCATACACACACTCACCATACATACACTCACCCATACATACACTCACCCATACATACACTCACCATACATACACTCACCCATACATACACTCACCCATACATACACTCAACCATACATACACTCAACATACATACACTCACCCATACATACACACACCCATTCATAACTCACCCATTCATAACTCACCCATACATACACTCACCCATACACACACTCACCCATACAACACCTCACCCATTCATACACCACCCATTCAAAACTCACCCATTCATAAACTCACCCATTCATAAACCACCCATACACACACTCACCATTCATACACTCACCCATTCATACACTCACCCCATTCTTACACTCACCCAATCATACACTCACCCATACACACACTCACCCATACACACACTCACCCATACACACACTCACCCATTCATACACTCACCCATACACACACTCACCCATACATACACTCATCCACACACTCACTCATACACACACACTCATACACACACTCACTCATTCACACACTCACCCATACATACACTCACTCATACACTCACCCATACACACACTCACTCATACACACACTCACCCATACATACACTCACCCAACATACACTCACCCATACATACACTCACCCATCATACACTCAACATCATACACTCACCCATACATACACTCACCCATACATACACACACCATTCATAAACTCACCCATTCATAAACTCACCCATTCATACACTCACCCATACACACACTCACCCATACATACACTCACCCATTCATACACTCACCCATTCATAACTCACCCATTCATAAACTCACCCATTCATAAACTCACCCATACACACACTCACCCATTCATACACTCACCCATACATACACTCACCATACACACACTCACCCATACACACACTCACCCATTACATACACTCACCCATACACACACTCACCCATTCATACACTCACCATTCATAAACTCACCATACACACACTCACCCATTCATACACTCACCCATTCATAAACTCACCCATACATACACTCACACACTCACTCACCCATACATACACACCCATTCATACACTCACCATTCATAACTCACCCATACATACACTCACCATACATACACTCACCCATTCATACACTCACCCATACACACACTCACTCATACATACACTCACCCATACATACACTCACCCATAACACACACTCACCCATACACACACTCACCCATACATACACTCACCCATTCATACACTCACCCATTCATACACTCACCCATTCTTACACTCACCATTCATAAACTCACCCATTCTTACACTCACCCATTCATACACTCACCCATCTTACACTCACCATTCTTACACTCACCATTCATACACTCACACACTCACTCATACACTCTCACTCATACACTCACTCACTCATACACTCACTCACTCATACACTCACCCATTCATACACTCACCCATTCATACACTCACCCATTCATACACTCACCCATTCATACACTCACCCATTCATACACTCACCCCATTCATACACTCACCCATTCATACACTCACCCATTCTTACACTCACCCATTCATACACTCACCCATTCTTACACTCACCCATTCATACACTCACCATTCATACACTCACCCATTCATACACTCACCATTCATAAACTCACCCATACATACACTCACCATACACACACTCACCCATACATACACTCACCCATTCATACACTCACCCATACACACACTCACTCATACATACACTCACCCATACATACACTCACCCATACACACACTTACCCATACACACACTCACCCATACACACACTCACCCATACATACACTCACCATTCATAAACTCACCCATACACACACTCACCCATTCATACACTCAACCATCATAAACTCACCCATACATACTCTCACACACTCACTCACCCATACATACACACCCATACATACACTCACACCATTCATACACTCACCCATTCTTACACTCACCCATTCAT
>NW_026606677.1:85000-87500 GCF_029890125.1 Rhinichthys klamathensis goyatoka
TTCAATATGAGGACACTCGGAAAAATGAGGACATTTCCTGAGTCCTCATATTTCAAATGGCTTTAAAAACACACTAAGCAGTGTTTTATTAAAAATGTAAAAATGCAGCATGTCTCCTGTGATGGGCAGGTTTAGGGATAGGGCAGTGTGTGTGTGTGTGTGTGTGTGATGGGCAGGTTAAGGGATAGGGGCAGTGTGTGTGTGTGTCTGTGTGTGTGTGTGTGTGTGTGTGTGTGTGTGTGTGTGTGTGTGTGTGTGTGTGTGTGTGTGTGTGATGGGCAGGTTTAGGGATAGGGCAGTGTAGGGGGATAGAATATACAGTTTGTCCAGTATAAAAGTCATTACGCCTATGGAATGTCCTCATATATCACAAAACACAGCTGTGTGTGTGTGTGTGTGTGTGTGTGTGTGTGTGTGTGTGTGTGTGTGTGTGTGTGTGTGTGTGTGTGTGTGTGTGTGTGTGTGTGTGTGTGTGTGTGTGTGTGTGTGTGTGTGTGTGTGAGTGAGTGAGTGAGTGAGTGTGTGAGTGTGTGAGTGCGTGTGTGAGTGAGTGTGTGAGTGTGTGTGAGTGTGTGAGTGAGTGTGTGTGAGTGTGAGTGTGTGAGTGAGTGTGTGTAGTGCGTGTGTGAGTGAGTGGTGTGTGAGTGAGTGTGTGAGTGTGTGTGAGTGTGAGTGTGTGTGAGTGTGTGTGTGTTAGGGGTGGAACGGATCGCAGTTGATCAGTGACCCGTACGGATCAGGCTCACGTTCGGCACGCGTGTGATTCGCGGATTAACTGCTGAATGTAACCATCATAGAGTGAAAGTTTATTAATTTGGACGTGTTTCGTCTTGCCAATTCACACATTCAAACAATTTAAACGCAGAAGAGGCGAAAATCGGGACTCACGAGTTATCTGTGCGCACAAACACACACACACAGCGCAGAGAGAGAGAGAGAGAGAGAGAGAGAGAGAGAGAGAGAGAGAGAGAGAGAGAGAGAGAGAGAGAGAAGAGAGAGAGAGGAGAGAGAGAGAGAGAGAGAGAGTGTGAGTGAGTGAGTGAGTGAGTGAGTGAGTGAGTGAGTGAGTGAGTGAGTGAGTGAGTGAGTGAGTGAGTGAGTGAGTGAGTGAGTGAGTGAGTGAGTGAGTGAGTGAGAGAGTGAGTGAGAGAGTGAGAGAGTGAGTGAGAGAGTGAGAGAGTGAGAGAGTGAGTGAGTGAGAGAGTGAGTGGGAGAGTGAGTGAGAGAGTGAGTGAGAGAGTGAGTGAGAGAGTGAGTGAGAGAGTGAGAGAGTGAGAGAGTGAGAGAGTGAGAGAGTGAGTGAGTGAGAGAGTGAGTGAGAGAGTGAGTGAGAGAGTGAGTGAGAGAGTGAGTGAGAGAGTGAGTGAGAGAGTGAGTGAGAGAGTGAGTGAGAGAGTGAGAGAGTGAGAGAGTGAGAGAGTGAGTGAGTGAGTGAGTGAGAGAGTGAGTGAGAGAGTGAGTGAGAGAGTGAGTGAGAGAGTGAGTGAGAGAGTGAGTGAGAGAGTGAGAGAGTGAGAGAGTGAGTGAGTGAGAGAGTGAGAGAGGGAGTGAGGGAGTGAGAGAGAGAGTGAGAGAGTGAGAGAGTGAGGGAGTGAGAGAGTGAGAGAGTGAGAGAGTGAGTGAGTGAGAGAGTGAGGGAGTGAGAGAGTGAGGGAGTGAGAGAGTGAGGGAGTGAGGGAGTGAGGGAGTGAGAGAGTGAGTGAGTGAGTGAGAGAGTGAGAGAGTGAGAGAGTGAGAGAGTGAGAGAGTGAGAGAGTGAGAGAGTGAGTGAGTGAGTGAGTGAGTGAGTGAGTGAGTGAGTGAGTGAGTGAGTGAGAGAGTGAAAGAACAAATTTTTGCTTGTTTTATTGATTTCAAGAAAGCCTTTGATTCAATCTGGCATGAAGGACTATACCTAAAACTTATCGACAGTGGAATAGGGGGGAAATTCTATGATTTGATCAGATCGATGTACACAGCCAGCCAATGCGCTGTTAAAATTGGAAACCAAAGAACCGAGTTTTTCCCCCAGGGGCGTGGAGTGAGACAGGGCTGCAGTTTAAGCCCCACCCTCTTCAACATTTACATCAACCAATTAGCCGATACGCTAGAACATGCTCCCTTTCAAGGTCTCACTCTACACGACACCGAGATCAAGTGTCTTCTCTACGCAGACGACCTGGTCCTCCTGTCGCCCACTAAAGAGGGGCTTCAGGACAGCCTGGATCTGCTGGAGGATTACTGTCAGTCCTGGGCCCTGACCGTCAACCTCCAGAAAACTAGAGTCATGATGTTCCAGAAACGCTCCAGATCTCAGGGACCAACACACACATTCACACTATCACACAGAACCATCGAGAGCACAAAAACATACACCTACCTCGGCCTGAAAATAACTCCAACTGGCAACTTTACTTTGGCTGTGAATGAACTCAAAGAGAAAGCTCAAAGGGCTTTCTATGCCATAAAAAGATCAATCAAAATTGACATACCAATCCAAATTTGGCTCAAACTTTTCAAA
>NW_026606677.1:92500-110000 GCF_029890125.1 Rhinichthys klamathensis goyatoka
TCTCACATTATAGAACTACTGGTTTTCTGTCAATACGTTAATATGCAGCCTATTATGATAATGCTGTCAATAAAAATGTGCAAAGAAAGAAGTTTTTAATTAATATTTTGTAACGTGCGTGCAGCGTGAATAAATCCAAACACCCCGTGACAGATTTAAGTTTCACTTTCGATCCGTAACAGAGGAGCGCCTTGTCAGCCGGGATTTAAATCTTTAAAAAAGTCTGGGATAAGAAAATCTAAAGATGCACACCATCAGAAAGGATATTCTCCAAGGCTGGATTTAGCATCAGGAAAACCATGATCGCACTTCTGCCGGCCAGCGTTAACAGGTCGGTTCTCCTCGGGACGTTCTAAAACGCTTAACGTGAAAAGCTTTTAAAACGCTTAAATGGCACTTTTACGTGCTTAATGTATGTACACACTAGGCTACACACCTTAAGAACCCATTCCATGTGCAGATAAGCAGATGAACCCAGAATATGAACGCAACGCGTTTCTCCTATAGAAAGGCTATATGCTTTATTAATAAGGTGTGAACAGAATTTGATCTTTTAATATAACAGTTTTAGGACAAAGCCGTTAAGCGTTTTAGAAGGTATTTTATCCGCGCACACAATGTGAAAAGACTCAAACGGACACAGGCCGAGTGAAAGACTGGGTTTAGTTTCTCGATCAGGAATGGCTACAAGTGATCTCAAAACATTTCAGCCGGTTCTAATCAGATTTGTGGATACTGTGAACACGTTTAGCTAAAGACTGCCGCTCCAGTTTAGCGTTTATTGTTGTTTCTGCAGTTAAAAAGACAAAGTTGACAATCCTGGCCATACTTTCGTTATGCTAATAATTTATTTATTTTTATTTTATTAATTGATCACTCAGGGTGATCTTATTTAACTAGCCTATTTGTGACTTGTGTTTTGAATATTTGTTCCCCTGCACTTTAGGCATTTTGCACACATTTGTTCTGCTTCTTGTGACTTGATTCTGACTTATTTCGTTTAGTATTTTTATTTATTATAAATGTATATTGTGTTCTTAATTGTTGATTATTTTCCAGTGCATCGATGTTGCGCTGTAGGCCTAGGCTCCTACAGGCAATTCAGCCGATTTAGCAAATCCTATCTGCAGTGTGGCCTTTCTGCAGTTATTTATGTTATTTCTTAGTTTTATTGCTCCAAAATGTTTTTATACATTTTCTTCTATATCTTTGTGTGATGTTCTGTAGATTGCGGCTTTAAAATGTTAAAGCCCCGCCCCCTCCCCAACACCACACATGATTCGACTATTAGTCGACTATAGGCAGGACTTGACGAATCTGATTCGACTATGAAAATCCTTAGTCGGGGACACCCCTACTTTACTGTATATTCTAGAGCGGCAATTAACGATTATTTTGATAATTGATTAGTTGGTCCTTCGAATAATCGGATTAAAAAGACAACAAAAAATGTTTTATTGACAAAACACACTATTCCACGTCCTGCCCAAAGCTGTCCTTCAACTGAATGCTATGAAAACAAAGTGTATATATATATATATATATGCTATGTGCAAAAGGACAGTTTAAATCCCTACATTAAAAATGAAGATAATAATAAAGAAAAAGAAACGGTTAACTGGACCCATTGACTTATAGTATATATATTTATTTTTTTGGAAGTGAATGGGTCCAGTTAACGGCTTGGTTACTGACATTCTTCAAAATATCTTCCTTTGTGTTCAGCAGAAGAAAGAAACTCACACAGGTTTGAAACGACTGGAGGGCGAGTAAATGATGACAGGATTTCCATTCTGAAGTGATCTCTCTCTTTAACAGATTAGAGGAACACACACACACACACTCCCTCTGCACACAGTAACCCATACTGTCATTTCTTTATCCTGTAAATGTTAGAAACGTCTTACTTTTATATTCAATTACACACACTTATCCCTTTCCAGTCACCACTCTCATAAAATACTGGAATTACAAATACTTGAATGTTAACTTTTAAACCTAAATTTAACGTCCAACAACAGATATTTCAGTAACATGAATATTTCTGTGCTGAATATTAGCGGTGTTCGTCTGTAATGTCCCGTCAGTGTGAGGCGCGGGCGAAGTCGATCGCAGACCTTCAGGACGAGCCTTCATGCTGAATGGAAACACTTGTGTGAGTTTGTAACACTTACAGATAAAGATAAAACCGAAAAATGGTTTTGCGACGAGGGAACACATCACACATCACACACCACACACATCACACACATCACACACATCACACACACCACACATCTGTCCGAGCGCCCGACAGGCAAACCTGTCAAACATTTGGCTTATGCATTATTTTGAAGCTTAAAATAAATAATGCTGGTGTTTTGGATCGCGCACCTGTCCCGCAACAGCTCTCGGTTTCCTCACTGTTTTTAGATGCATTTTGTTTTTGTCCATAGAAATGCGTTATTGTTCAGTGCTGTAATTTGACGCGACTGTTTGCTAATGTTAGTTTATGCAAATTCAAAGATGAGCTTGACTGTCGTGAAAAATGTCACCATGCTAAAAATATCTTAACTTTAATTTTCATTTTTAAAAATGAAACTTATTTTTCTTGCATTGATATGTGTGTGTAACACGTCAAGTTTGGTGATATTCTCCGTGTCTGTGTGCACAGCCGCTAAGAGGAGACATGCATGTTTTACAGGTTTCTGCATATTGAATTACAGTATTTATGTTTGGTTTTCACACGTCAAAAAGCAACACCAGTGTTTAATGAAATCTGCAGCCAAAGCCACAGGATCTGGGCGTTTCACAACACAGTTTTACTGCTGTCCTTATCCGGCATTATAGGCCTAATAAAATGCCTGTATCCTGCATAATTCCCTCGTTAACGATGTTGTCGAGCAGATCAGATGTGTGTCGGGGTGAGATTAAACGCTATCATGCTAAAGACGCTTCATTCATATCCAACATGTCCTGCAAACAGCACATCAGACTCTCTGCAGCTCTGGATGGATGGATGGATGGATGGATGGATGGATGGATGGATGGATGGATGGATGGATGGATGGATGGATGGATGGATGGATGGATGGATGGATGGATGGATGGATGGATGGATGGATGGATGGATGGATGGATGGATGGATGGATGGATGGATGGATGGATGGATGGATGGATGGATGGATGGATGGATGGATGGATGGATGGATGGATGGATGGATGGATGGATGGATGGATGGATGGGGTTCAGACTACACAATATTTGTGTCTGTTATGATAATCACGGTCAGATCATGTAATTTTTGACTCCTGAATTCTTGTTATGAACTCTTGTTACATGCGTGATGTCATCAAGAAGGCGGAGCTAGCAACTGACTTCCGGAAACAAGAGCGTAAACAATGGTTTAACTTTAACCAGACTAATGCTAATGCTAAATCTAGCACTCGCGGGTTCCTGAAGCGCTATCGTTCGCCAGCGTTTCTCTCTTCACTCTGTCGTGGTCGTTCCTCGAGTAAACATCATAAAGGCAGGAATATTGTTAAAATATGATAATAATAATAATGAACCCGGCATAACACAGCGGTTCACAACCTTTTGTGCTTGAAGCTTTAGCAAGAAAAGCTTGGCGTGTGCCAGTAACTATATAGTAAAATTGTTTTATCAGGATAACTTGAGAACACAAAAGCAAGACAGAAACATAATAACAGATTCTATTAGCCGTTTCCAGAAACCTCCATCTCTCTCTCAGCAAAACCCACACAGCGCTGGAACTCCCAGAGACACTCAGCTAATTGGCTCATGCTCGTTTACGATGCGGCTCTCAATAATGTACAATCCATTACCAATAATCAGAGGAGGACACTCCTTCATTCAGCTCCAGCTCGTCAAGATCTCCTTTCCTGCTTCTGAGTAACTCGTGAAACAGCTGTGTGTCTGTGAGTATCCATCCATCCATCTATCTATCCATTTATCCATCCATCCATCCATCCATCCATCCATCTATCCATCTATATCTCTCTTCATCCATCCATCCATCTATCTATCCATTTATCCATCCATCCATCCATCCATCCATCTATCCATCTATATCTCTCTTCATCCATCCATCCATCTATCTATCCATTTATCCATCCATCCATCCATCCATCTATATCTCTCTCCATTTATCCATCCATCCATCCATCCATCTATATCTCTCTTCATCCATCCATCCATCCATCCATCCATCCATCTATATCTCTCTTCATCCATCCATCCATCCATCCATCCATCCATCTATATCTCTCTTCATCCATCCATCCATCTATCTATCCATTTATCCATCCATCCATCCATCCATCCATCCTTCTATATCTCTCTTCATCCATCCATCCATCTATCTATCCATTTATCCATCCATCCATCCATCCATCCTTCTATATCTCTCTTCATCCATCCATCCATCCATCCATCCATCCATCCATCCATCCATCCATCCATCTATCTATCCATTTATCCATCCATCCATCTATATCTCTCTTCATCCATCCATCCATCTATCTATCCATTTATCCATCCATCTATCCATCCATCCATCCATCCATCCATCTATATCTCTCTTCATCCATCCATCCATCTATCTATCCATTTATCCATCCATCCATCCATCTATATCTCTCTTCATCCATCCATCCATCCATCCATCTATATCTCTCTTCATCCATCCATCCATCTATCTATCCATTTATCCATCCATCCATCCATCCATCCATCCATCCTTCTATATCTCTCTTCATCCATCCATCCATCTATCCATCCATTTATCCATCCATCCATCCTTCTATATCTCTCTTCATCCATCCATCCATCTATCTATCTATCCATTTATCCATCCATCCATCCATCTATATCTCTCTTCATCCATCCATCCATCTATCCATCCATTTATCCATCCATCCTTCTATAGCTCTCTTCATCCATCCATCCATCCATCCATCTCTCTCTTCATCCATCCATCCATCCATCTTTATCTCTCTTCATCCATCCATCTATATCTCTCTTCATCCATCCATCTATCCATCATTCTATATCTCTCTTCATCCATCCATCTATTTCTCTCTTCATCCATCCATCCATCTATTTCTCTCTTCATCCATCCATCCATCCATCTATTTCTCTCTCCATCCATCCATCCATCTATCTATCCATTTATCCATCCATCCATCCATCTATATATCTCTTCATCCATCCATCCATCTATCCATCCTTCTATATCTCTCTTCATCCATCCATCCATCCATCTATCTATCCATTTATCCATCCATCCATCTATCCATCCATCTATGTCTCTCTTCATCCATCCATCTATCCATCCATTTATCCATCCATCCTTCTATATCTCTCTTCATCCATCCATCTATCCATCATTCTATATCTCTCTTCATCCATCCATCCATCCATCTATATCTCTCTTCATCCATCCATCCATCTATATCTCTCTTCATCCATCCATCTATCCATCATTCTATATCTCTCTTCATCCATCCATCCATCCATCTATATCTCTCTTCATCCATCCATCCATCTATATCTCTCTTCATCCATCCATCTATCCATCATTCTATATCTCTCTTCATCCATCCATCCATCCATCCATCTATTTCTCTCTTCATCCATCCATCCATCTATTTCTCTCTTCATCCATCCATCCTTCTAGCCTATATCTCTATTCATCCATCCATCCATCCATCTATATCTCTCTTCAACCATCCATCCTTCTATATCTCTTCATCCATCCATCCATCATTCTTTCTTTCTATATCTCTCTTCATCCATCCATCCTCTGTATTCATTATGACACTCGATTCAACTCATTACTTGTTTGGCTAAATCTCACAAAAACTGTCAAGAACATGTTGGTTCTCACTCCAAAAATAGAAATTATAAGAAATTATCATTCCACTTAAAGACAATGAATTGTTATACTACACTGTAAAAAAAAAAAATTAAAGTTGTAAATAAAAAGTTTTTCCAATAAACTTCAAAATTTCATGTTAATTCAACGGGTTACTTGCCATTTGTTTATAAAATTTCCCAGCAATTTTTGAGTGAAAACCTTTAATTTAGTTTTATATCAATTTAATTACTGTAATAAATTTAATAATTATATATTATTTAAATCAATTTCCCAGAAAATTTATTAATGTAATGTTCGAAAATAATGATATAGTATTGAAAGTTTAGTGTTTTACTGCCTTTCTTTATACACATACAGCCAAAACAAGTCAATGAATACAGTATTTTATTTGTAATGTAGTAATAATATTCAGCAATATTAATGATCTGACTGTACTAATGTATGAGAACTGAACTGAGCTGGACGATGACATCATGTTTCTGCAGAACTGCTTTATAGATGAAATTAACTCATTTAATAATTGATGATCTTTACAACAGAACTGAATCAACACTGAACAACAGACCAAACGCATCATTTTCCTGTTTATTACTGTAAAGATGCTTTGAAACAATCTGTGTTGTATACAGCGCTATAGGAATAAAGCTGACTTGACTAGTAAAAAAGACTATATAACAGAGGCTCGATATTAAGTTTTTGAAGGGGCGAGTGAAAGAACTTTACTTGCCCGACCGGACAAATAGACTGATTAAAACGGCAATAACAAAAAATAAGTAGGGAATCACCAAAATGCGAGTGATTCTGCATTCATTTAGTATTAAGTCACTTACATTTTAGACGCAAAATTGACTGTTTTTGTTCTATTTCAGCAGCGAAAATAGTTCCAAACACAGATCACCGCAGAACCACAGCAACACTCAACCGTGTTTCATTCCTGAACGAATCAGCCGTTTGAACGAATCGTTTGAGTCAAAGATTCAATGACCCATTCATAAACAACTGCCTCATTCCTGAACGAATCAGACGTTTGAACGAATCGTTTGAGTCAAAGATTCAATGACCCATTCATAAACAACTGCCTCATTCCTGAACGAATCAGCCGGAATGAATCGTTTGAGTCAAAGATTCAATGACCCAATCATTAACGACTGCCTCATTCCTGAACGAATCAGCCGTTTGAACGAATCAGTTGAGTCAAAGATTCAATGACCCATTCATTAACGACTGCCTCATTCCTGAACGAATCAGCGGTTTGAACGATCGTTTGAGTCAAAGATTCAATGACCCATTCATTAACGACTGCCTCATTCCTGAACGAATCAGCCGTTTGAACGATCGTTTGAGTCAAAGATTCAATGACCCATTCATTAACGACTGCCTCATTCCTGAACGAATCAGCCGTTTGAACGATCGTTTGAGTCAAAGATTCAATGACCCATTCATTAACGACTGCCTCATTCCTGAACGAATCAGCGGTTTGAACGATCGTTTGAGTCAAAGATTCAATGACCCATTCATTAACGACTGCCTCATTCCTGAACGAATCAGCCGTTTGAACGAATCAGTTGAGTCAAAGATTCAATGACCCATTCATTAACGACTGCCTCATTCCTGAACGAATCAGCGGTTTGAACGATCGTTTGAGTCAAAGATTCAATGACCCATTCATTAACGACTGCCTCATTCCTGAACGAATCAGCCGTTTGAACGAATCAGTTGAGTCAAAGATTCAATGACCCATTCATTAACGACTGCCTCATTCCTGAACGAATCAGCCGTTTGAACGAATCAGTTGAGTCAAAGATTCAATGACCCATTCATTAACGACTGCCTCATTCCTGAACGAATCAGCCGTTTGAACGATCGTTTGAGTCGAAGATTCAATGACCCAATCATTAACGACTGCCTCATTCCTGAACGAATCAGCCGTTTGAACGAATCAGTTGAGTCAAAGATTCAATGACCCATTCATTAACGACTGCCTCATTCCTGAACGAATCAGCCGTTTGAACGAATCAGTTGAGTCAAAGATTCAATGACCCATTCATTAACGACTGCCTCATTCCTGAACGAATCAGCCGTTTGAACGATCGTTTGAGTCAAAGATTCAATGACCCAATCATTAACGACTGCCTCATTCCTGAACGAATCAGCCGTTTGAACGAATCAGTTGAGTCAAAGATTCAATGACCCATTCATTAACGACTGCCTCATTCCTGAACGAATCAGCCGTTTGAACGAATCAGTTGAGTCAAAGATTCAATGACCCATTCATTAACGACTGCCTCATTCCTGAACGAATCAGCCGTTTGAACGAATCAGTTGAGTCAAAGATTCAATGACCCATTCATTAACGACTGCCTCATTCCTGAACGAATCAGCCGTTTGAACGATCGTTTGAGTCAGAGATTCAATGACCCAATCATTAACGACTGCCTCATTCCTGAACGAATCAGCCGTTTGAACGATCGTTTGAGTCAGAGATTCAATGACCCAATCATTAACGACTGCCTCATTCCTGAACGAATCAGCCGTTTGAACGATCGTTTGAGTCAGAGATTCAATGACCCAATCATTAACGACTGCCTCATTCCTGAACGAATCAGCCGTTTGAACGAATCAGTTGAGTCAAAGATTCAATGACCCATTCATTAACGACTGCCTCATTCCTGAACGAATCAGCCGTTTGAACGAATCAGTTGAGTCAAAGATTCAATGACCCATTCATTAATAATAATAATAATAATTCATTACATTTATATAGCGCTTTTCTAGGCACTCAAAGCGCTTCACATGGAAGGGGGAATCTCCTCAACCACCACCAATGTGCAGCATCCACTTGGATGATGCGACGGCAGCCATAGTGCGCCAGAACGCTCACCACACACCAGCTTACTGGTGGAGAGGAGACAGAGTGATGAAGCCAATCAGTGTGTATATATATATATATGGGGATGATTAGGAGGCCATGATGGACAGAGGCCACTGGGCAAATTTGGCCAGGATGCCGGGGTTACACCCCTACTCTTTCGAAAGACATCCTGGGATTTTTAATGACCACAGAGAGTCAGGACCTCGGTTTAACGTCTCATCCGAAGGACGGTGCTCTTTGACAGTATAGTGTCCCCGTCACTACACTGGGGCGTTAGGACCCACACAGACCACAGGTGAGCACCCCCTGCTGGCCTCACTAACACCTCTTCCAGCAGCAACCTGGTTTTCTCAGAAGGTCTCCCATCCAGGTACTAACCAGGCTCAGCCCTGCTTAGCTTCAGTGGACAACCAGTCTTGGGCTACAGGGTGATATGGCTGATTAACGACTGCCTCATTCCTGAACGAATCAGCCGTTTGAACGAATCAGTTGAGTCAAAGATTCAATGACCCATTCATTAACGACTGCCTCATTCCTGAACGAATCAGCCGTTTGAACGATCGTTTGAGTCGAAGATTCAATGACAGGGTTCCTGCACACTTTTGAAAGTCAAATTTAAGGCTTTTTAAGACCTTTTTAAGACCTGAAGAAATCAAAATTAATACCGTACATTAGGGCTGTGCAGTATTGACAAAAATATATCTTGATATTTTCAACGTTTTGTTGATAATAATTAGATGATATTTTACTGATTGTGTTTTTGTGCTGGTGCCATGGCTGGTTTAGGTCTGTTGTTGACAGCTGACTCACGAAGATATTCATATTTTTCATATTCTATGCAGTGGTCAGTTCACAGCAGTGACAGAAATTAATATTTTAATAAAGGGGCAATTTTTGCCACCTTAAATTGATTTTTTTCAGGGGCATTTTCACCTATATATGGACATTTTTTCTAAACTTATTTAGAGTTATGCATCACCTTTAATGTCAAATACTATCATTCAAATTAAATTATACAGTAATTATACAATAATACTTAATTATATAATAATCATACAGTACCACTGTTACAGTCAAATTAAATCATTCAATCAAAATCCATCTTTGCAGTGCAGAGGTGACAGAAGCGGCATCAGAAGTGGCATTAATTTATTTACACTCCATTTACAACTGCATAAATAAAGCTATGAGATATATATTTTTAAATCAATATTCAATATTTAAATATGAAATGATTTCTAATTTGAACATTTTATTTAAAGGGTACTTTAAATATGAAACCGCAGCGGCAAATCACTGTCTTAATAAGTGAGTTGAGGGAGTCATTCATTCAACCGATTCGTTCAAACGGCTGATTCATTCGGAAAAGAAGCGAGTGATTCGTTCAAAATGCGGATTCAGTCAAGAAATCATCGCTGTGTTGCATTGAGACTCTGCTACGGTTTCATTTTGAAATTATAGTCGGCGAAATAAAGGGAAAACAAACAATATTAACAATATTGTGTCTAAAAAGTAACTCAATGTTAACTTATTGTTAATTTAACTGTTGTATAACATAAATATCACAATTGGAATTGTGCACGGGAAAACGGCACTCTTTCTGATATGATATTCCAATATAAGAACATAATATGATATAAATATAAGACAAAAACTAACTTGGGGACATAACAGTTACACTGCACACATCACGCAGTGAAAGCACGAGAGAAATGCGATGTCAGCTCGCAGTGCCTCGTACATGGTTAAAACAATGATTACAATATCATAAAAGACAATACACATCGCACACCATACGCACATAAAGAATGAACTTACAACTGAACTGACATTTACGACCTTTCTTCTCCTTCTCTCCTCTCGCGTGCAGGAGACAGTTATGCTGCCGCGACTCGCGAGTGACGCGAAATGTCACGTGAACGAGCATATCCACAAAGATAGAATAATAAATAAATAAAAATACGTACGCTAATTAGATGGTTTTAATTTGGAAAGCTTTTAGATATGTCTAAGTCAAAGTGTCATCTAAAATTTAAGACCTTTCATAAGTAAAAATAAGACTTTATAAGACTTTTTATGGCCTTAAATTTTAAAAAATCTAATTTAAGACTTTAAGACTTTTTAAGGATCCGCGGGAACCCTGAATGACCCATTCATTAACGACTGCCTCATTCCTGAACGAATCAGCCGTTTGAACGAATCGTTTGGATAAATGACTCAATGACTCGCTCATTAAGACGGTCCCCTGCCGCCCTTCATGTTTAAAACTATCATTCTTTCCAACATTTCTTATTTGTATATTAAAAAAATATTTCAAACAATCTCATAACATTATTTAATGAAGTTCAGTGTAAATTATTAAATTTTATTGGTAACAGCCTTATAGTGTCTTATTATTCTAATTTAATTTATTGATCAAATTTAAGAATTTAAAATGAAAGAAGAAGCATATATTTAAAACGATTAGGGGAGAAAATGCCCTTTATAAAGGTTAAATATAATAAGTATGCAGATTTAAATGTCAAAGCTGACTGAACACTGATGAGAATATTCCTTCAGAATAAAAAAATCATTTTTTTTTTCTGGACAAGTACGGTAAATGTTTTACTCGGATAAGCGAATGACCGAATGACAGGCTTAATGTATTGAATAGTATTATGTATTAAAAGTAACATCTGCACAATTTAAAGTCTTAATGGTCCTAAAACAGGCTTCTCTTTATGCTATTATTATTATTATTTATATTTTTTTCTTGTGATTGTGGGGTGAAATATGGCATGTTTTTGTGGGACTCTTGTTTCTGAAGTAAATTTTACTTAGTTTTTTTCAGTGTGAGGAAAACGACTACGGCTTAAACCGCTCTATAACAGCACTGGCGTTACCCTGAAACTATTAATCATCGGTTTTGGGAATTCCCAAGACCCGAATATTTATAAAGAACTCAGAAAAAACTCAGACATGGTGTCATCATGTCTTGATGTAATTTTATGTTTCTGTGTATTTTATAGATATTTATTACTTGTGGACAGCACTTTGGTCCATTTTAATGGTTTTGAAAGTGCTTTATAAATAAAAGTTGAGTTGAGTTGAGTAATTACTTACAAAGAAAAGCTATGATTCCTGTAAACTTTGAAGTTGATTTCACGCTAAAATGTTTTCATCTGATGGTGACAAAAAAAATCTTTCGTTTATATTTGATTTAATTATTATACTTGCCCGTTACTACATTCATAAAGTCAAATGGAATGAAAAAATGCCAAATTTTGAACAATTGAAAATTGATATTAAAATATATTTAGCAACAATATCCAAATGTAAAAACTTAAAAGCAATGAAAACTACACAGCTGTTTAAAAGGTACGAGTTATTTCTGTAAAATGCCTTTCTTTTCTTTTTTTCTCTTTCTTTCCCTTTTGTTTACCACTGACATGTATGTTTATATACACTCTTGTGTGCAAATAATATTTTGTTCTTATTAAAATGCAACCAAAAAATAATAATAAATAAGCCGTCCAGCCCTAAACACCTCATCTTGTGATTGCTGACAAAGGCCTCATTTACTTCATTCCTGCAATTTGGAAAATCCTTGTATTTTGGCTTGTGCTGCACAAAGGCCCATTCACAGACCAGACGTCTGAACATGTCAAATATTTAGGTGTAATTGCGCATGCATGCTCTATAAGCGGCGTGCTGGTTTTGGCTCACATGTAAAACAAGTAATGGATAAACAGTGATATTCATAAGACAGCAGTTCAGCGGTCATGACAGGTCAGCTATTTATAACTCTAAAGATAGTAAGGAAAAGTTCCTCTTCACATGCGTAAGAAAACAGTTAAGAGCTCGTCGCGAAGAGTAAATAAACAGATCTGGAATAACTACAGCTAAACCTGGAGAATTACAGCACAAGACCCGGTACATTTATTTAAGAGCATTAAACTCTTTCGAAAACATCTTTTAAATGTTTGAACATCTTCAACGTGAAAAGTGAATGAGCGATTTACTTGTCCAAAAGAGAAGGGCAAGCACGTGAAAAGGCTTAATGTCGAGGTTTGTATATAATTTGATATATATATGACATCAGAAAACTCAAAAAAATTTGGGTCAAATATGGAAAAACCCAACCGTTGGGTATAAAAATGTAACTTAAAAATGTAAACAATTGTATTTAAAATTTTAAACCAACGGTTGGGTTTGTCAATATTTGACCCATGGGTTGAAAACAACCCAGCATTTTTCCAACATCCAATTTATTCTCTGACAGTTAAGCTGACAGGTAGCCTGTGTTAGTAACCTGTCTCTAATAACTTTACTATTGTTTAATCAGAGGAGTTAATTTGCCTGAACCACAACTCACCCTGATCTACCACAAGTTTACATAATCATTTCCATAGAGTGCAATAACAGGTGAGATTTCTATAAAAACCACAGAGTCGGGCGTGATTCTAGTATTGAGAAGGACAGCAGTTAGTCGTAGTAAACAACACTTAAGAGTGAATACATCTGATGATGGATCAGGCGTATAGGAGCATCTCTGCTTGTTATCTGATCCATGCGCACAAGGAGTCATTATTACACTCTGCAATCTCTAATGTTAAGGGATAGTTCACACACAAGTGACAATTCTGCCAACATTTACTCACTCAGCAGAAGAAAGAAATTCATACATGTTTAGAACAACTTTAGAGTGAGAAAATGATGACAAAAGTTTAAATTTTGGGTGAACTATCCCTTTAATCAAGGCACCTTTTGGCCCATTTATTTACATGATTTTCCATTTGGGAAGAGAGAGAGAGAGAGAGAGAGAGAGAGAACGAGAACGAGAGAGAGAGAGAGCGAGAGAGAGACTACTAATTTTATATAATATATGCTGAGGTAAATATTCAGTGGTTGTGTTTTTTATTTATAACATATGATATTAAGTACCAAACCAAGACCAAGAGAGCCGGTTTGCTAAATATTATCACGATTGCACATGTTACATTGATTTCATAGTTCAATAAACAAGTAGCTACTTAATATTAAGTTACTTACATTTTAGACGGAATATTTACTGTTCTTGTTCTATTTCACCACCGATAATGGTTCTGAACAAAGATCACCGCAGATCGAATCGGTTGAATGAATGATTCAATGACCCAAAAATTATTCAAAGTGACTCGCCGCCACTTACTGGAGTTTAGTTTCATGTAAAAGTATGATTGAATTTTTTCCCCAACATTTCTTGTTTTTATATTCAAAAAATTATTTATAAAAATACATCTCATAACATTATATATTGCAGTTGTAACAGCCCTAGAGTGTCTTATTATTATTGAATTTATCGATCAAATGTAAGACTTTGACATGAAAGATAACGACGACTATATAAACAAATTGCCCTTAATAAATGTAAATAATATAAAATAAAAAATATGCAGATTTAAGTATGTAAAAGGCAAAAAGCTGATAACTCACTGATGAAAAGATTCCTTCACAGAAGAAATTGTTTACACCACCAAAAAAAAAAAAATTTCCCCGGAAAGTAATTTTTTTTAGGATAAGTACAAGCATATTATATAAAATGACATCGGAAAAAGCAAGCAAGTTGTTTCAACCCATGTTTGGGTCAAATATAGACAAACCCAACCGTTGGGTTTAAAATTTTTAATTTAAAACTTAAACCAACTGTTGGGTTTAAAAATGTAATTAATAACGTTAACCATTCGTTGGGTTTAAAATTTTAATTAATAATGTAAACCAACCGTTGGGTTATAAAAAGTAATTTTAAAAAAGTTAACCAACCGTTGGGTTTGTCCATATTTGACCGAATATGCGTTGAAACCACCCAACATTTCAGTGGCGTCATGCCCATTCAAAGTGAGGGGGCACGTGCCCCCTCAGATTTTTCCTCCCTAGGGTGACCAGAAGTCCCGAAAAATTCGGGACAGTCCCCAAATCTAAGCTGTTGTCCCGAATCCCGAAACCGGCCTTAATTGTCCCGAAAATTATACTAAAGCAAAATCTTGATATAAAATATTAAAAACTGTCCGTGGAAGTTGAGTCGTCCTGCAGCCAGCCCCTTCCAATCGCAGCAGCCGCAGCCGCGAGGACAGTGAATGTGCAGGCAGCCAGTCTAAACTTTAGTTTTTTTACGCGCGTCATTTGCTCTTGACGCGCGAATGGATTCAAAGTGTTCACGCGTAGGCTATAACTAGACGCGGTAGGCGCGAATTTGACGCGCTATTCGCGTCTGGTGTGAACGCCGCATTAACCCTCTATGGTACGCATTATGATATCAGTGAGAAAAAAATTATTTGTTATGTTTTTCCTGCTTAAAATTGGACACTATAACAATATCAATAAACATTATCATTATTTTTAAATTTATTTATTAATTAAAAGTTTGTTGCCTCAGGGCAACATTGTACCACAATGGACAAATTGAAACATTTGACATTTTCATGAAGAAAAAAATGATAGATTTATTGAAAACATCAATTTATTTAACTAAACACTTGAACAAACACATTTATGAAGTTTTTAATGAATTACACATTTCATATTTAATAAAAAGTAACATTTATTATCCAGCTGTTGCCCTCAGGCAACATTGTACCATCATGGAACGCAAGTACTACAAACCATCATATCAAGTTATCATATCAAAACATTACAATCGGTGTTGTTTCAGGGTAAAACATTAACAATCACCATAACCTTATCCTAATATGAAGGCCAGGCCTAAACAACAGCAAGATCAAACATGTGGAAGACCTCCCAGGCCGACCTAATGACCCGTGTGAGGTCAGGGCCGGAGGCCTGACCCCCCCAGGGGCCCGACGGGAGCACCCCAAAATCCAAGAATCCCAGAAGCAGCGCCACCTTCATCCTGTGTGGCGCCACACGCCCCCGTCCCACTCACCCACTATTTGTCCAATTACCCACTATAGTGGCCAAATGTCCCGTTGACCCCCCTGACCACTCACAAGCCACACGCCCCATCCCACGAACCCACTATTTGCCCGATTACCCACTATAGTGGCCAAATGTCCCGTCGACCCCTGCTGACCACTCACAAGCCACATGCCCATCCCACGAAACCACTATTGTATTCAAACCTAGTATGCCTGGTATGGCCTTATGTGATTCCATTACGGTACAATGTTGCCTCGAGGCAACATGCAGTTTTATGTAATTCCCCATGATACATTTGATGATATATAATGTAATGTTTTTGAAAATACTTCTTTACTAACCAATGAACGTGACTAAGATTTTTTGTAGTTGATTATCTGGACAGAAATTAGTGAAAAATGCCCTTTTCAGTGGAGAAAATATGGAGCCATGTGACATGTGCACGTGTGCTGAAAGAGGGAACACAATGGACCCCTGTGGGTCATATTACCACTCTTTTGCATTTTCATTGGTTAGTATTTGAGTTCCTCTCCCCTTAGAGAGCATTGACAAATAAAATTGTATTAGTTTTTATTTAAAAAAAGCTAAAATAGACTATGTTGCCTAGAAGCAAAACACCGTACCATAGAGGGTTAAAGGAGTGATTGATTGGTCGCGTCACTGTGTGCAAAAAAAAAAAACTTCGTCCGGGCCTTATAATATCTGATGTCGGGTTAGGCCTACACAAAGCAAATCATCTACAAAATTATTTAATTTTCCTATTTAATGACCGACAATTTAGTTGTAATAACAATTTTGCCATAAGGCTTATTAGCGTTAGGCTATAGCCTGAAAGGTCTGATTTAGCCTACACACTGTTACAACAGTAACACATTTTTTTTTCACAATGACATTTGAGTTCACGATTTTAATGTTTCTTTTTTTTTTTGGCAGACTAAAGACTAATGACAGACTTAGATCTTTGAATTAAAAAATATGTTTGGTTCAGGTTTGAAATTCATTATCTTTTAATGTAGTCTAATATCATAGTAGGACTACCCCCCAAATCCCTACAGCATAGTTGTTATACAGATCGCTATACATATTGCATTTGATTTGATTACTTTTTTACATTTCTGTCAAATATTAACCATTTTCAAATAAACGGGGTAGTGTTAACCTTATTCAGCACTGAAATCTGTCAAACTTCTTTCAAAGTCCTTCATCACATATTAATATTAAAATAACTTAATTTCAGAGCACCACAAAGTCAGACCTCAGCACCTTTATGTAGGCTACCTTTAATGTAAGATCGTTCTTAGGTCACATACCAATTTAAAATCATAACATAAAAACTGCAATGGTACTGTTTTTAAAATCATGTGTAGTAGGCCTAAGTGTACAAGTGTGTGTGTAAACATGCTTTAATGAAGTAGACTTTAAAAGCTTTTGAATTTGAGCTTACAGTTCTTTCATCAACCTGTCTTTTACATAAACTTACAAAATAGATACTTTAACTTAGTCCTCAGAATCAGATAGAGGAGGGTTGCTGCTAGCTCCGTTAAGGTATTTCTGTCTCTCCCAAACTGCATTGAAATGGTATGTTTAGCAGCCAGAATTAAAAAAAAATTCAGGGGGAGAAACCCCCTGACCCCTCCTAACATGATCCATATCACCCGTCAGAAAACAATTGCAATGTCTCAGATTGTGCCCCCCCAGAAGTTTGGCTTGCATGACGCCCCTGCAACATTTTTCCAACATCCAATTTATTCTCTGACAGTTAAGTTGACCGTTATGTTATCTAGTAACCGGTCTAAACAACTAATATTGGCATATGCCCTGTGTAAACTGCTGTCAATCAACCCATCAATCAAT
>NW_026606677.1:115000-117500 GCF_029890125.1 Rhinichthys klamathensis goyatoka
TCTATCCATCTATCTATCTATCTATCTATCTATCTATCTATCTATCTATCTATCATCTATCTGTCCATCTATCTATCTATCTATCATCTATCTGTCCATCTATCTGTCCATCTATCTATCTGTCCATCTATCTATCTATCTATCATCTATCTATCTATCTATCTATCTATCTATCATCTATCTGTCCATCTATCTATCTATCTATCATCTATCTGTCCATCTATCTATCTGTCCATCTATCTATCTATCTATCATCTATCTGTCCATCTATCTATCTGTCCATCTATCTATCTATCTATCATCTATCTGTCCATCTATCTGTCCATCTATCTATCTATCTATGTATCTATCTATCTATCATCTATCTGTCCATCTATCTGTCCATCTATCTATCTATCCATCTATCTATCTATCTATCTATCTATCTATCTATCTATATCTATCTGTCCATCTATCTATCTATGTATCTATCTATCTATCTATCATCTATCTATCTATCTATCTATCTATCTATCTATCTATCTATCATCTATCTGTCCATCTATCTATCTATCTATCATCTATCTGTCCATCTATCTGTCCATCTATCTATCTGTCCATCTATCTATCTATCTATCATCTATCTGTCCATCTATCTGTCCATCTATCTATCTATCTATGTATCTATCTATCTATCATCTATCTGTCCATCTATCTGTCCATCTATCTATCTATCCATCTATCTATCTATCTATCTATCTATCTATCTATCTATCTATATCTATCTGTCCATCTATCTGTCCATCTATCTGTCCATCTATCTATCTATCCATCTATCTATCTATCTATCTATCTATCTATCTATCTATCTATCTATCATCTATCTGTCCATCTATCTATCTATCTATCATCTATCTGTCCATCTATCTGTCCATCTATCTATCTGTCCATCTATCTATCTATCTATCATCTATCTGTCCATCTATCTGTCCATCTATCTATCTATCTATGTATCTATCTATCTGTCATCTATCTGTCCATCTATCTGTCCATCTATCTATCTATCCATCTATCTATCTATCTATCTATCTATCTATCTATCTATCTATATCTATCTGTCCATCTATCTATCTATGTATCTATCTATCTATCTATCATCTATCTGTCCATCTGTCCATCTATCTATCTGTCCATCTATCTATCATCTATCTGTCCATCTATCTATCTATCTATCTATCTATCTGTCCATCTATCTATCTGTCCATCTATCTGTCCATCTATCTATCTATCTATCTATCTGTCCATCTATCTATCTGTCCATCTATCTATCTATCTATCTATCTATCTGTCCATCTATCTATCTATCTATCTGTCCATCTATCTATCTGTCCATCTATCTGTCCATCTATCTATCTATCTATCTGTCCATCTATCTATCTATCTATCTATCTATCTATCTATCTATCTATCTATCTATCTATCTGTCCATCTATCTATCTATCTGTCCATCTATCTATCATCTATCTGTCCATCTATCTGTCCATCTATCTATCTATCCATCTATCTATATATCTATCTATCTATATATCTATCTATCTGTCCATCTATCTGTCTATCTATCTATCTATCCGTCTATCTGTCCATCTATCTATCTATCTATCTGTCCATCTATCTATCTATCTATCTATCTATCTATCTATCAGTCCATCTATCTATCTATCTATCTATCTGTCCATCTATCTATCTATCTATCTATCTATCTATCAGTCCATCTATCTATCTATCTATCTATCTGTCCATCTATCTATCTATCTATCTATCTATCAGTCCATCTATCTATCTATCTATCTGTCCATCTATCTATCTATCTATCTATCTATCAGTCCATCTATCTATCTATCAGTCCATCTATCTATCTATCTATCTGTCCATCTATCTATCTATCTATCTATCTATCTATCAGTCCATCTATCTATCTATCTATCTGTCCATCTATCTATCTATCTATCTATCTATCTATCTATCTATCTATCTATCTATCTATCTATCTATCTATCTATCTGTCTATCTATATATCTATCTGTCCATCTATCTATCTATCTATCTATCTGTCTATGCACTTAATTGCACTGTTACAGTTTTTCTCAGTCGCTTTGGTGCATTTCTCACATCACTTTTTACATTTGCACAACAGTTAATGCAGTTCTCAAAACAATTAGTTCAAACTGCAAAACCTAGTTGATAACCTGCAAAAGCGTGTCACTTGCTCAAAATGGATAGTTCATTCCTCAAAAGCTAGTATTCATGTCAATGACAGTGTCAGTGTCGTCAATATGAAAAGTCCTGACACCATTGCTTATGAACAAGATAGTCAAATGGCTTTGTCATGTTTGCATTATGACAGTTTAGTCTATAAATGTTTTCCAATGCAAAAAAGTCAGATCTTGGTGACACTACCTGACAATGCTCAAGACAGCACTATATACTATTTGCTATATACTATTAAAATTACAGTAAAGTT
>NW_026606677.1:122500-127500 GCF_029890125.1 Rhinichthys klamathensis goyatoka
ATGAAGATTTCTTTAAAATAATTGCTAACACTTTACAATAATGTTCATTAGTTGACATTATAAAACGGTTAGTTCCAATCCTTGATTCTGATTGGTCAATAGCTGTGCTTTATTCATGATTAAACACGGCTATGACCGCTTCACCCAACGGTTCTCTATATCACTGCGCATCACTGCAGTTCCTATGTTGTTTTTATTTGAGCTTTCATATTACACATTGGAACGTTGTTGCTGTTCACGGTCAGGGACTATTTTTTTCTAGCGGAAGGAAGGCTTTTAGTGATTTTACTTCATGAAAGTTGCACAAATACATATTTTTTTTACTTTAATATTTTTATTGTGTGGTAACCGTTTTATAAAAGCAATAAGGTACTCGAGGCAAGTGCTGTATCGTGAATAAGTATAACGGCTGAAGGGGTTACTCCGCTTCGCGTCGAGCCTAACAACGCCCTTCAGCCGTGACTTATTCACGATACAGCACAGCCTCTCGTACCTTATTGCTTACTTAGGTAATGTTTTCACTCATGAACTAACAAGGAGCAAAAACATTTGTTACTGTATTAATCTTTGTTAATGTTAGTTAATAAAAATCCAGCTGTTCATTGTTTGTTCATGTTAGTTCACAGTGCATTAACTAATGTTGACAAGATTTTAATAATGTATTAGTAGCCTAAATGTTGAAATTAACATGAACTAATATTAATAAATGCTGTAGAAGTATTGTTCATTCTTAGCTAATGTTAACTATAAGGTAGCTAATTTTAACTAATAAACCATATTGTAAAGTGTTACCAAATAATTACTCTGATCAATCATTCACAATCTTTACAAATCTTTTGTTTTGAATCAGTGGTTCAGAGTATCAAACCGCCAAAGTCACGTGACTTCAGTAAACATGTCATAATTGTTATGAAACGTTTCGAAATTTCAATGTTTCATCGCAGCGAAACATTGAACAAGTGTCTCCTGTTTTTACCTGATCTCTGGTCAGTTTTATACATTTGTAGACGTTTTAAAGCTACAATATGTTTTTTTATTTTTCGCCGCTAGGGGTCGCTAACCTCTTACAGTAACACAGGCGTAGGTTGATGACGCATAAGCGGAATTATGGAACTTGTCGTGAAGCTTATGGATCTAATAATGCTTATGGATGAGTGAATACAGTGATGTTTTATCATTACTGTGGGATAAAGTAGAGCGCGATTGCTAATGAGAGACAGATCTCAGATAAAGGAATAAGGACATTTAACTCTACCGAACGCAAGTGCTGTATTACTCACTCAGATCAGTGTATTAGACGAGTGAAGTGTGTGAGGGAACGCAGCGCTGCTTCTCTTGCTCTATATCACTAAACTGCGTTTGAGTGTGTTAAAGTTATAATGTTATTCTATGTGTTAGTTTGTCTGTGTGAGACTAGCAGTGCGCGAGATCAACATTACAATAACATACTGATCATATTCTAACATCTCATCATGTTGAGATATATAACATTGATTAGTTTTATTTGCTCTCCTGTCTAATAAAGCTCACGCGAGAGTCTCTGTCGACTCGAAGTCAGTCGCGGACGCTAGCTCTGCGGACGCTAGCTCTCGGCATCTCGAGAACGCCACGCTGATACTGATCCTTTTCTCCCAAAGTCTGCTGGCCATGATCCGTAATGTTTGAGCGAAACATCAACAGCGTGAGCGCGCCGCTAGACGTAACGGTGTTGTCCACGTCCGTCGCCATGGTTACTACGGCAGAACGAGCGGAAACCAGGGATATCGCGGATATTACGTCAGTGACAGGCGACGCGTGAACATGACGAGCCATTATTTAAAACAGGAGTTTCTCTGAAATTAAAAATCTTTGGGAACTTTTGGGATATTGTAAGTAGCCTACACAACTGCAGGAAATATATCACACTGTGCAAGTGATGTTTGGATATTTATTTGAAAAATCTTACATATTGTAGCTTTAATGAAACATTAGTATAATTATGAAAATGTTCTAAATGTCATAATCATGTGTTAACAAACAAGTATTCATTACTCCAATGAGCTCATTGTGCCTTTAATTCTAACATTGTTTAAATTAATACATTTTTAGCTAACTGTGATTTTGTAATAACAATTGATACATTGTAATAACATGAATTTTCTGTAAAGCTGCTTGGAAACGATGTGTATTGTGAAAAGCGCTGTACAAATAAATGTGAATTGAATTATAGTCATTAATAGTCTCTTTATTGGCCTGTTTAGCTGAGCCATCCATGCAACAAACAAAACAAGCTCTTAAAAAATTGATCAAAGAACATTTATTATACAGACACTTGCTATTTAATCTCATTAGATGATTAGTTAATTGCATTTAAACGATTTTACTTTCAATAAAACATTTAAAAAGTTGTTTTTATGCATGTTTGGCCTGAGTTTAGTCGCGTTGACCCTGTTCTGACCAGCAGCGCGTCATCAGTGTGTGAAGCTTCGAACAGTGAATCATCTTGCGAGTCGATTCAACTGATTCGAATCTTCGTTTCTCGCATCACTACTAGAGATTTAGCGGCTCCATGTTAAACTCTCTCGCTCGGTGTGATAACTAATCTAACTTACATACGGCACCTTTTACAGTGTTTAGATATTTGTACTGGAGAACAAGACACAAACACTGAGGAAGAAGGTCTTTTGTGCAGTGTTTAAAGTGCATCGTTCTGTCTCTGTGAGAGTGAAATGTTTATTTGAACCGTGTTTATGTGCACCGTGTCTCTGTGTTTCTGTAATCGACAGAACAGAGAAAGATCTTCCTCTCAGGGAAACACTAATTCTTTGAGCATGTGTTGAGTAAAGCTGAACACACTCGCTCGAGTCTATTTTCTGACACCGGAGGATCCAATTAACCTCGCGTGTGATTTTAATTTGGCTGATGCACAAAGTCTCTGTTTCCAGCTTTAGAAGAGCCATAAACCTGTGCCATATTTCTGCTATTCCTGCGGGTCTGAGAGACTGTCCTATTTCAGCTCTCGCAGGACACCCGTAATATCAGCTGCCGTTATTCTGGAGAGAAAATTAATAGTGTGGCCTACATTTTACCTATAAATATAAACTCATAAATGTAACATTGGGATATACCAAAATACATAGATTGAGGTTAGATGCCTTTATGGGTGAAGCTCAAGGAACCTGAACATCCTATTTCACCCCAAAAATCAAAGCAATTATGTATTTTGAATAAAGAAAATAAAGTTGTTTTTGTTTCTGACATTGGTGAAAAACACTGACAAGAAAACATCCGTGCATTACACTAATGAACATTTGGGTAAAATGTGCTTGTGTACTTATAGTGAAAAATAATATCACAATATTCTTTGTTTATTATGAGGAATATAAGTTAGACTTATGAGACTCACTTATTTTTTAGATGGTCAAAAAATGTCTTCTGCTCACCAATGATGCATTTATTTGATCAAAAATACAGTAAAAACAGTGAAATATTATTCCAATGTTTTCTATGTGAATATACAGTAAAGTGTAATTTATTCCTGTGATCAAAGCTGTATTTTCAGCATCATTACTCCAGTCTTCAGTGTCACATGATCCTTCAGAAATCACTCTAATCCGAAGAAAATGTATAGAGCACATATACAGTAATGATTTATTTCAGCAAATTAATTTGATAAGAATATTTGACACATTTTGAAACAAAAATCGAGTCTTGTATACTCTGAGAACAGTGGCGCCACACAACGGACACTAATGGAACTGCAGTTAACCGCTGAGTGTTTACATCACACACTCATTTACAACTACAGCATTTACTCCATTACAGCGAACCTCTCGAGCTCACACTGGCATGCTTGCTCCACACACACACACACACACACACACACACACACACACACACACACACACACACACACACACACACACACACACACACACACACACACACACAGCTTAGGGTTTATTTAAAATGTTTGAACAGAATTTCCTGCTGAAAACACCAGCTTAAGTAGCTGAGATGTGAGACATGAAAGCTACAGTACAATAAAGTCATCATGAAAGTGAAGTTACGCTCTTTTATCCTCTATTGTTTTCTAGCTCAGATGAGTTAAAATGTTTAAAGTTGGCAGTTTCGCTAGTGTTTTCTCCTCTATAATGTCGTATATCGAGTGAAGCGCTTCTGGAACAAGAACACGTGTGGGCGGGGCTTGACTCTGGGCGGGGCTTGATTGTGTCTGTGGTGAATTGATTGGATGGTTGTGGTTTGCTATTGGCTGATCTCATGTGAGTGACAGGTTATAGCCCCGCCCTCATCATCAGAGAAGAGATGCTGCAAGAGGAACTCATTCTGATTATAATGATGAGCACTGCAATATTCCATATAAAAGAAGATTGTACATTTTGATTTCATGGTGACATTTATTTTTTATTATTCAATGCCATGAGAACAAGAGGTATTACATATTCACATTATTACATTAACATTCGCTGCCAGACAAAAAAATAGAAAATAAAAATAAAAATAGAAAAATTACATGAAATCCAGTGCTTTCAAAGCATATCATGTTTTCAGCGCTTTTTTTGTTTGTTCTAAAAGATTTACAAATTGTAAGAGCCATAATTGGAATAATTATAATTGAATTATAAATAATTATACACATATAATTTAAAGTCATTTTAAAAATGTGAAAATGTGTTTTGCATTGAGCCCATTTCTTTTTATGTATATGGTATTTTCCTAATCAAATCAATAACTGTATAATATGTTGTTCTTTTCATTCAGGGTATAAAAGCACATCAAACACACACATTTATATCATACGGTTTTCTACTAATAAAGGTTTCTAAATCTTTCCAAAATAATCTTGAGTAGATAAAGTGGAAAGAAAAAAAAAAACAGATGCAAAATAGTTTTTTTTCTAGTGCACAAAATTCACAGGTATATGAAATATTAAGCTCAAATCTTTCCAAAACATGCTAGGATGAAGACTGACAGTCTGAGGACATCCTTCATGATCAAAC